>NC_044601.1:7410500-7710500 GCF_901933205.1 Camarhynchus parvulus
ATTTACAATGCAAAAGGATTACACGCTTCCCTTTGTACATCTTTCACTGATGCACAGGTCATGCACGTAGCTAATGCACTAAAAATCAGTGAAATGTAGCCTATAACTACCTTTTTTTACAAAATTTTAGATTAGGAAAGGAACTCTATCCCTCCCTAGGCAGCGACACCAGGGCAGGTCCATCAGTCCAGAACCCATAGGCTGCAATAAAGGCCTTGTCCAAAGGGCAGAACAGGCAGTGGGAGCACAAGGCAGCAGCACCAGGAGGCCCTTTGGAGTGCCCAGGTGTACTGCATTGCTCTGAAGGATGGTACCACTGGCATCCAGCACCTGCAGCAACTGAACAGAGCAGGTTTTGCACTGGCTTCAGTGAGAATCTGCTGCAGCTGGAAAGGTCTGGTTGCTTCTGCAGGCAGACTGTGAGAGTTATGCAGAAGCAGAGGATGCCAAGAAATGGTCTAGTCAACAGTCAGATCAGTTTTTCTCACCTAAAACTGAGGGCGATTTAGATTAAGGTTTCTTCTTTGTGAAAAGAGAAGAAGTTAAGAAACTCAAGCCAAAGGTTATTTAGCACCAGAGATGTGTGAAGTCAGTTAATTGAAAGGGGTCATATATATGCAATTCATTTTTGTGTAGCAGCTTCAAGCTGTCATTTTAATCACTCCTTTAAATCACTAAAATTGGATTAAACCTATCTGTCCTTCTCACTAGCCCAGGGCAGGTTTTCCAATGTGCAGATCATTATTTGTCAGAGATACTCCCCCAAAGACTCTTTTCCCCCCTGCATCTTTTTCACCCTCTGCCTCTCACAAGTGCCTTTAAAAATCAAATGCTTGCACTGAGGAAGGCAGGCCCTCGTGCCAACCACAGCTCCCATCCCACTGCCAGCCTGTCCCACAATGTCACCTTGCTCTCGTGAGAAATGGGACGTTCTCCTCAGCGCAGTCAGTGGGGAGGAGGAGGAGGAGGAGGAGGAGGAGGAAGGCAGCTTTGAGGCATGCTGGAAATACAGGGTACCAGCTAAAACCATGTGACAGAGCTGTTGAAACAAAGCTGCTGTGTTCATTAGGGAACAGCTCGTTTGTCTGGGTGGAAGTATTTGCTTCTTGTCTAATATTAACTGCCCGTGTGGGGAGATCTTCATCCTCCAGCTTGAGCTGAGGAAGATACAAAATTCTCAGAGTTCTTTTAACCTATATGGTACAAATGTTAAAGAAAAAATACCCTAGATTAGTTAAGGTCTTGAATTTAAGTTTTTGTCAGAAAAATATCCTTGAAGCTCATGTTTGATAGAACTGTTTAAAAATAAAATTACTGATTTTGGAATCAATGACTTTTCATCAAGCTGTATGACATTCCCAGGAGAGAAGAAATCTCTGTGTTTCCTATCTTTATGCAAATACTTCTTACTTTATTAACTGTTAACAAAAATGGAATTATTTTGCTAAGCTGCCTTCATCCATAGAACTGCTCAGATATTCCAAAATCAAATTTCCTCAAGTCACAGAAAGCACCTTCATACCTTGTGAGTGTCAACAAGTATAAGGGCCTGCAGGGAGAGCAGTTTTGGTAAATAAACACCAAAAGGTGTTTTTTCTTTAAAAATCAGTGCATGATATCTTACTAATGCTGGCACTGTGCACTGATTCTGCGCAGAACAGATGTAAATAAAATGATAAGGAATGAACAAAAAAAGCAACAACATGTCTCAAAGAACTGTACAAAAATAAACCAGGGAAATTCACAAGTTCCAGAACCCACAGGTGGAAGAAATAATTCTCCATGTAAATTGTTTTTATCTAGTGCCAGGGTTTGTGTGGGTGCTGTGTAGATTACACTGCTGTTGCTTAACTGCTGTAACATCTGTAGGATTTCTGCAGCAAGACTAGAGATGATTGGTGAGTATTTTGGCAGGAGGTTCCTCTCCCACGTTTCCAGTCTCTCTGCTTGTTTTGACACTGGCTGTGTGACAGACTTGGAGAGGGGAGGAATTCACTCCTAAGGAGATGGGGCTCCCTGCAGCTGCAGCTCTGCTCCAGGACTATTCGTGGCAGAGGTAAAACAAGGGATTAGCAGGATACCTGGTAGGATGAGACCACTCACATTCACAGTTCTGCAGGGACTTTTCCCTATTATAAGGCAGACGTGGGAGCAGATCTAAAGAACTTCTGTGTGGATTTGTCACTGATTAAAGCAGAAATCAGAACCAGTTTTATAGAGGCGTATAAACAGAGGGAGAAGAAATTGCTGAAGTCCACTCTTATGTTAGAATCTGCTAGTATTGCTGTACTATTTTTATAAATTGGGAAAAGAGTAAGGTGTGCAACAGCCAATTAATGGTGACAGAGCACTTCAGCTCCAGCAAGCCATGAGGCATCCCTCACATCCCTCAGATGAGAAATGACATGTAAAAGACAGAACCTACTCTATTTATCCTTACTGTGAATATTATAATCCATACAGGCCCCAAGCTGTGCACATGGGGTGCCTTATTTAACTCTCTGTACTTTCACTTCATGTTTCTTTTTATCTTTGTCATGCTGTTGAAATAAACAACTAAAATGCAAGTTTTCTCGAAGAGAACAGAAAGAATATTTTTAAGATAGGTAGAGATCAATATTTAACCAAGCAGATAAATTAAACAATAGGGAAAGCAGCGCAGCTTGGTTGACATCATCAAAGCAGTTAACTGTAAAATAAGTGGAAATAACAGCAATAAAATCAGTAAGTTAAAAAGCACCTGCTGAAAGGCATGAGAAATGGAACCATCCTAATTTAGAGAAAGGTTTCATTCACAATTCAGGACCCCCACAGGCAGCACTCCCCTAGGTGCTTATCAAAAGAGAGTTAAAGCCAATGTACATCACATGAGAGCTGTCCAGGGCTTTGCATACCTCTCACTTTATAAACTTATCATTGTAGGGGACAGCAATACTGAACTCTCCACAGAAGATAATTGCATGTCCTCCATGGCTGGTTCTGAGGGAGCGTGTGAGCACAGGGCCTTTGCTGGGAGTCTGTCACCCAGCTTGTCTCAGTGCATCCCAGCCAGAACTGGGAGATGGGGACTGAAGAAGAGCTCAGGCCTCAATACCCCAGGAAAACAAACTGAAACAACCAGCAGTAAACCCCAAAGAGCCCCAAAATAAAATAACTGAAGAAACTAACACATAAAATTTAAAAAACAACAGCAAAACACAAAATGGCCAGAAGACTTCGGGGAGCAGTGAGGACAGAAGACACACAGGTGACTTGTACCTCCTAATATTCCCCACAACAGCCAGCTGCTTTCAGCAGCTGGTCTTGTTCTACTTTGCCAGTCTGGTAACCTCAAACAACCCCTGCTTGCAGGTAACTTTCTACACTGGATCCCAGGTGAGTCTGTTCCCTTTGGGGTGTTCCTCAGCAGAACCTCACTGAGCTTCTACAGATGGCACTAAAAGCCACAAACTCCTGCTCATTCTGAAACCTGGCTCCATGAAAAGCATCTGAGGTCCTACATCCTGCATCAGAAAAGGCAGAAAATCTTGGAAATGTATAATTGATGGAGTTGGAAAGGACCTCTTAGAGCACTGAGTCCAACCCTTTACCCACACCACTGTTTTCACCATTGCTGCTATCTTTCCCTTTTACCCATCCAGCCTTTTACAGAATGTTGTCACCAACTCTCCAGCCCTCTCTCCTCTAAACTTCACATGCACAGAAGTTATTTCATGCCTCACCCCATCCCTGATTTCAAAATCCCAAACTTTTCCAGCTCTCACTCTCTCACCTCACTCAGGACTGTACATACCCTTCAATATTTGTATAAATTCTGCATTTGTACTATGGTACCATAGCAGTCTCTCCTGTTGCCTTCCATACAATTCCTGATGTTTTCTTCACCTTTCTGGCTCCTGCTGAGCACCCAGATCACTTCAGGAAAGGACCTGTTCTCATCCTCAGTCCTGAGCCAGTCCTTTCAGGTGCAGAGCTCAGACTGTTTTGCCTCATGTGCATCACTTGGTATGAACCAACACTGGATTTCATCTGCCACTCTACTCATGCTCCACGTAGGAGTATTGTAAATTACACACGTCACGGTGTCTGCAGCAGGGAAGCCAAGGAATGACTGAGCAGAAAACAAAAAACCTCACCAATGTCATTCACTCCCAGAACTGATTCACTGACTGGTCATGTCCAGCCTCAAAAACAAACAACTGCAGGAACCAGTGGGAAAAAGGCACTCTTCAAAAAAATCTCACAATCATGATAAAACACACAGGGGAAATAAACAAAATCTGGTTTAGCCAAATTTGAACTTCATGACTCTGCAAATTTAGTACTGTCTCTACCATGAATAATTGCACCAAGTTACAAAACAGGTGATTCCATGGTATAAGGTCTGGTTTGCAACCTTCAGTTTTTCTACTCATTTCAGGTGTACACTGGATAACTCTAACTTAATCTTCTGAGACTCAAAACCACACATTTTCTTGTCAAATTTGCTGCACAGCCTTCTGTTTTTTACATCACTTGGGAGAATGACCTTTAATGAAGAGCTCGGTTAAACAGCAACATGAAAAAGAACTTACAAATGTTAGGAATGTGGTTTTTCCCTTTCAACATTCCCAAGCTTTCATGTTCGTTCTACTGACTGCATAATTGAAGACTGTATTTTCTCTCATACTTCAGTATTATGAATACTGAAAAGCAGTGGTTTTAACAATACAAAAGCAGTATTTTTCAATTGAATTCGTTCGTAGTGGGAAAACCCCAGCATTTTCCATCCTTACTTTGCTTTCTAAACAATCTGTAAATGTACTGGGTTAAATCATAAAGCAAACTGTGTCAGTGTTTTCATGCAGAGTCTGATTCCAAAAGCAGAGAATATTCATCATTCAAATACAAGTTGCTAAACAGAAGTTTGTAACAGGTTCACCAGACAGTGTGATCACACATACAGGACAAGCACAGAGCCAGACCCAGATGCTGAAATCTGAAATGCAGGGAGCTCTCAGAACCTTGGGCCTGTAAGCCAAAGCTTAGAATTAAACCCAGGATTTGATCTGAGACCTTGGGAAAGCCTCCCAAACTCAGGTGCTAGAAGTGAGATTGTGGATTTGTAGTTTAAAGCAGAGACACATTGAGCTAAGTAAAGGCAAGTTTAGAGTTTTAGAGTGCAAGATCTAGAAAAAATAAAAGTAGTTACAGAGGTAAACAAGGAATTTAGAATGCAGCACTGTGGGTTTGTGTGTCATAACACGATTGGCTAAGAAAGCTCACGCTGTAGCATGGGTCCATAAGACAAAATATTTAAGGATTGGGTCAAAAGCATCAATATCCTTGTTGGTAGTTTTTTATTGGTCAATAAATACTTAAAATGTCTTGTAACTAGAGGTCTTGTGACCTTCTGAGCCATGTGGTGACAATGTGAGCTGAACTCACCTTTCCTGCCTATGTAAAAGATAAGAAAAATAAACCACATCATCTAAAAAACTCAGAGGTCTCATCTCTAACTCATTCAAAACTCCTTCACAAATTCCCACATACAGCCAGCAGGGGTGTAGGAAAGGCAGCTCCAACCGGCTCTCCTCCTGTGACCAGGTGACACCCCTGGCAGGTGAGGGGAAGGTGTGGATGTGTGACCTGGACTCCCACTGCATCTCCCGGAAAAGCTGCACCCCGGGGCCTGCAGAGGGACATCTCTCCTGGGATAAGGACTGGCTGGTGCCCTGGCCCAGGGACAGTGGGCACAGTGCAGACCCACTGGGGACAGTGGGCAGTGGAGACAGTGCTGGGACAGTGGGGACAGTGCTGGGACAGTGCTGACCCAGCTGCTCACCAGCAGTGTCCCCAGGGAGCAGTGCTGGGCCATCCTGTTCAAAACCTGGGCCAGGGGACCGAGTGCTCTGCCAGTAGGTTCATGGGTGACACTGGGGCGGGTGGCAGTGTGCATCTGCAGGAGGGCAGGAGGGCTCTGCAGCACTGAGGGCTCTGGACCATGGGCCATGACCATGGCTGTGAGGGACAACAAGGGCAAGTGCCAGGCCCTGCCCCTGGGTCCCACCAAGCCCTGGCAATCCAGGCTGGGCAGAGGGGCTGGCAAGCTGAGACAGGCTGGACACAGGGCGCTGTGACAGCAGCTGGACACCAGCCAGGGGGCCCAGGTGGCCAGGAAGGCATAGGGGGCCCTGGGCTGTGCCAGGAGCACAGGGCAGTGACTGTCCCTGTGCTGGCCCTGCCCAGGCTCCAGCTCTGGCCCCTCAGCTCAGGCAGGGCCCTCAGGGGCTGGAGAGTGTCCAGGGAACTGAGCTGGGAAGGGGATGGAGCCCAGGAGGGGCTGAGGGAGCTGGGAAGGGGATGGAGCTGGGAAGGGAATGGAGCCCAGGAGGGAATGGAGCCCAGGAGGGGCTGAGGGAGCTGGGAAGGGAATGGAGCTGGGAAGGGAATGGAGCCCAGGAGGGGCTGAGGGGGCTGGGAAGGGAATGGAGCTGGGAAGGGATGGAGCTGGAAAGGGGATGGAGCTGGGAAGGGATGGAGCTGGGAAGGGATGGAGCTGGGAAGGGGATGGAGCCCGGAGGGGCTGGGGGGGCTGGGAAAGGAATGGAGCTGGGAAGGGAATGGAGCTGGGAAGGGGATGGAGCTGGGAAGGGAATGGAGCCCAGGAGGGAATGGAGCCCAGGAGGGGCTGAGGGAGCTGGGAAAGGGGATGGAGCTGGGAAGGGAATGGAGCTGAGAAGGGAATGGAGCTGGGAAGGGGATGGAGCCCAGGAGGGGCTGAGGGGGCTGGGAAAGGAATGGAGCTGGGAAGGGAATGGAGCTGGGAAGGGGATGGAGCCGGAAGGAATGGAGCCCAGGAGGGATGGAGCCCAGGAGGGGCTGAGGGGCGGGAAAGGGGTGGAGTGGGAAGGGAATGGAGCCCAAGAGGGGCTGAGGGGCTGGGGATGGAGTGGGAGGGGATGGAGCCCCAGGAGGGAATGGAGCCCAGGAGGGGCTGAGGGGGCTGGGAAGGGGCTCAGGTGGAGAAAAGGAGGCTCAGAGGAACCCTCGGGCTCTGCACAGCTCCTGCCAGTGCTGCCAGATGAAGAATGGATTACACCTGGTGGGTTAATACAATGATCATTTAGGGAAATCATTAGACAATGGAAGTGCACAATCCAAAGCACAATAAACACGCACCAAGCAGCAGTGAGGAACCCACTCCCACTGATTGCAAGCCTGAGCAATTACTGAGCTAGGCCAGCTCTGCCAGCCTTTCTCCTCACTGGGCACAGCAGCACCAGATCACAGAGTGCTCAGACACAGCTGGGGGGGCACTGGCCAGAGACACCCCAGGGACAGGAGGACACGTGTGCCATCAGGGCCACCAGAGACACCCCGGGACAGGAGGACATGTGTGCCATGAGGGGCCACCAGAGACACCCTGGGACAGGAGCAGAGGGAACGGCCTCAGGCTGGGCCAGGGCAGCTCAGGGTGGGCACAGCAGGAATTTCCCCATGGAAAGGGGGCTCAGGAACTGCCCTGGCACTGCCCAGGGGGTTTGCAGTGCCCAGCCCTGCAGGTGTCACCTGGAGGTGGCACTCAGAGCCCTGGGCTGGGGACAAGGTGGGGATGGGGCAGAGCTGGGACTCCATGGGCTGGGGGGGATTCTCCAGCCTCTGTGATTCTCTGATAAAGTTTCTAACACTGAACATCACTGTCTTGTAATCTAAAGATCATGGGAAGTACACAAGACTAAGAGGAGCAGTGATGCATACTCATGCAGAAATTATTTTCTCCTGATGTCTTCTCACCCACTAGTTAATGACCAGAGCTCTAGACAGAGTGGATACAAAATCCACTGAGATCCACAGGGATAATTTACTGTCTTACACAGATTTTCATGGGTGATTTTGAGACTGAGGTCTTCAAAGCAATTCTTTGACATTCCAGTGGGAAAGAGGCAAGTGTGAGTTTACAGCTGGATTGTGCTTTGTCACACATAATCAAAATGAACTGTGGATTTGTCAAGCCAAAGGTAAATTGATTTTGCAGAGTTTAAAAAATTGTTGCTTATTTGCAACATGACCTATGAGAGGACCCTGTTAGTGGAAGATATTAATATGTCAAAGGGTACAGAGCAAGATAAGCAGCACATTCAAAACTTAAATCAAGTATTTTATCTTGCACTAAATACCCTCAGACAGTAGTTGCTTTCCTAGAAAAATACAGTATACACTCACAATAAGTAAAACTGAATACCACCTTTGGACATAGGAAAGCTCATTTTAAAAAATGAAATCTTAATCTGTAAGTGAATTAAAAAAAAAACAAACAAGAACAATCTTATTTGGATGCTTAGCAGATCATGTACATGTGAAATATTTATCTTCCAGTAACAGGCTGGATTAGAAATATTACGAAATCAACCAACATGGTTGGAAAAGGCATTAAAAATACCCAGTTCCAGCCCTGCCATGGGCAGGGACACCTTCCACTAGACCAGGCTGAGATGAGAACATCACCCATGAGAACACAGAGGAACATTCACCTCTTGAGCACCTGCGTGTCACCTGCCTGCACAGCACACCCCCTCACCTGGCGGGCTCCCGTGCCCGGCTGCAGCTGTGGCAATGGCAAAAGCAGAAGCAGGAGACACCGAGCAGTGGCTGTTGTCAGCAGTCTGCACTGTAAAGGGGAAGGACAGGAAAACATTAACTTCTACAAACTTTTCATCAACCAGCAACAAGACTTAAAATCTTCGGTAATGTTTGTTACTTTGTGGACATTGTATTTATTTAAACTGTCAGATGATTTTCTGTGAAAGACAGTAGAAGTATCATAATCATATTTATGGTTTATATTTCCACACTGGTATAATTAATGTTGCTATAGAAGAAACATCTAAGACATTGCCAAGGTGGAACAAGATGTTAACCAAATAGGAGGGAAAAAAAGAAAGATATAAAGAAAAAAATGGCATAAAAAATTAACCTAAACAAAAAATTATGTCAGAGAATTAAGGATATTCACCATCTTCCCGTAACTGGATTCACACATTTTCCCTGATGACTGCCCAGGATGAACAGAGTTTTACAGGTTTTATCAAGCTTTCTCTACAGGGAGTGGTGTGAACACTGTCTTAAACTAGAATTCTGATAATATGACACTGCCCACAGTTTCCAGCTCCCAGATCTTGCCTTCTTGCCACAAATGTACAATCACATAACATTACTATTGGTTTGAATCTAAAGTGTCCTGGCGTGTCTCACCTAAACAGGTGAGAAGGCTCTGCTCTGCTTTTGTTTTAGTCCCAGGTATGAAACACCTGCCCAAAAACCTGTCCTGCAGGAGCTGGCAGCACTTTAAGTCTTCATGGACGCAGCTCACAGCCCTGCTAATGATTTCAAAGAGCCACATGAGAGTTATTTGAGGAGATCCAGCTCTTTTTTCCTCTTCAATTGAGCAGCCTTTTCAAATTTTGGAATGAATAATGTGAGACCATCTGTAAATGTTCAGCATTACACAAAGAAACAGACGCAGTCCCTCCCCATTGACAACAATGGGTGTTGTGCGTTTCATGATTACAGATGGTGCCCAAAATATGTCCCCTCATCAGCTGAAAAAAATATGTCAGAGTCTTGAGAGTTCTGTGAGAACAGGACTGATTCGATATTAGTCTTGAACTTGGGCACATCCTGCTTGAGCTATTTCAGAACACTGAATCATACTGAAGCCTCAACGTGCTTCCATGCCTCATTATTGCTGCTCAAATTTAACAGGCGCACTTCACATTTTGATGGCTCTTTTATTTTTAACACCTGAGAAACAAGAAAAATACAAGCAAACCAGATGATTGGGACATTATTAGTGCTTTCTGCTGCCCTGCACAGATCACAGGCACAGTGATCAAACTCTGTTGGAAGGGACTGGCAGAGCCAGCACAGCTCTCACCTCCCGGCTGCCGGTAGCGGAGGTGACGCGGCGTCGAAGGGGACCTGCATGGGGACAGCTCTGCAGTGTCCACCACTGAGGTGCTCTCAGGAATGGTCCTGTCCACTGACACAGTTTCCAGAACTGCTGCTTTAAAAGAGAATAAATGTCAGTACTGATGATCATGCACAACTTGGTTTACAGTTGTTTCAAACAGTACTGCGCCTGTAACTTGCCATGAGATTTTGCCATTAACTCAGCAATAATTATCCTCTGGATGGAGTTAGAGGAGTGGGAAAGTCTTGTACCACTGACACAAAAGCTCAAACAACAAACAAATAAATAAATGAAAAACAACTTGGTGAAAACAGCAAAAACAAATAAATAAACAACTTGGTGAAAACCAGCAAGTTGTCAGTTTTAAAGTGTGTTGGATAAAACTGCACTTTCAGTCAGGAGAATATGCAGTGACATGCACACATAATAAGGATACTTGAACTCATAGATATTCTATGACCTAGGGAAAATAATCCTAGTTCAATAACAAAGGGTAATCAAAATCTGACCAATAGAATTGCTAAACAGCACTGGAGAGCAGACTAGTCTACAGCGGACCTCTTTTATCAGAAGAATAAAAAGAGGAATGGGATAAACACTACTTCCAAACTGAGGGAAAACAAGCTGACAAAATACATCCTGCATTTGATGTGAATGACAGCTCTGCCTGCAGCACAAGCATTGTGTATATAAGACTAAACATAAACAAAAACTTTGGAAAACAGAAACTCTGAAAGGAAACAATTTTGAAGGTAGGGAAAAAAGTTGAAAATCCCAGCTTATAAATGGACAACTGCTATAGAGAACAGCAGCCACCATAATAATATGTCCTTGGAAACAGATTTTGTACAGTTGTGCTGGACTTAAAGTAAGCCAGAGCTGGTTTTTTTGGGAACTCCGGCAGTATCAGAGCAACTGGACTACCTTTTTCATCCCCCTTATAGGATTTCTTTATAAACTTCCACATTTTCATCAACACACTGCTTGCAGCTGGACAGAGCTACTGCAAGGTAGAGCTCTCTACCTGCAAATTCCTCCAGACTGAGCACAAGCTGTTCAGCAGGAGATGCCCAAAGGGGTGGGAGACTGCACTGACAGCAATTTAGCATTTATATGGGCCTCTGGCCATTTCCAAATGCTCCTCGTGCTGCCCAGGTAACGCTTCCAGCTTTGACAGACCACAATGAGAAATGCGAATAACTCCCCAACAGTGCCCACTGCCTACACTTGGGCAGAACAACCTGCTCTTTACCAGTTCACTTTACAATGTGTAGAAAAAATGACAGCAGTTACCTGTCTGTGATTAATTTTAATACATGGCCTGTATTTTGGGATATGCTGTGCTATCATCACATTGGTTTTTAGCCATACTGGTGGTTAAAGTAGTGCACAAGAAGAGTATGTTCAACTTTGCATAGAAAAAACTCTCTCTCTCTCTCTCTGTATATAAGTATATATAAATATTCTGTTGTGCAATTAATGTAAAAACATCCGGCATACTGCACATATAATATCCATGATTATGCACAACAGCTAACCAGTATTTTTTGAAAGCATAAAGCATGAGCAAGTACCATAGAATCACAGACAGGATCCCCTGAGCTGGAAGGGACACACAGGATCACGCAGTGCCACCCCTGCCCTGCCCAGAGCCCCGACAATCCCACCCTGGGCATCCCTGGAGTGCTGTCCAAGCTCTGCTGGAGCTCTGGCAGCCTCGGGGCTGTGCCCATTCCAAGGGGAGCCTGGGCAGTGCCAGCAGTTACCCTCTGGGGAAGAGCCTTTCCTGACCTCCAGCTTGACCCTGCCCTGTCCCAGCTCCTGGCTCTTGTCCCTGTCACAGGGAGCAGAGATGGGAGCTGTCCCTCGGGAGGAGCTGCAGCCCCTGGTGAGCTCTGCCTTCATCCCCTCTGCTCCAGCTGAACACACGAAGCACCCTCAGCTGCTCCTCGTGTGGCCCCTCCAGACCCTTTACCATCCCCATGTCTCTCTTTTGGGCACTCTCTAACAGCTCTTGCTCTTTCTGACATGATGGTGCCCAAAGCTGTCCCCAAGACTCGAGGTGAGGCTGCCCCAGTGAGTGATGCTGGGCCTGGTACCCCCCAGGACAGAGATGTCCCTCCTGGCTCTGGGCCACTGCTGACTCACACCAAACAGGACATGGACCAGGATCCCCAGGTCCCACCCCACAGCTGCTCTCCAGCCCCTTGCCCCCAGTGCCTCCACACAGCCAGGGGTGCCCATCCCAGGTGCAGAATCCCTTGTTAAGCCCGACACACTTGGTGAATTCCCACCCCTCATTTGCTGACACCTCTCTGCAGGGCCTCTCTGCCCTCGAGGGAGCTGTCAGCTCCTCCCAATTTAGTGTCATCAGAAAACTTACTTAGTACTCCTTAGAGTCCTGTGTCCAGGCTGCTAATGAAGATGTTGAAGAGCAGAGGACGGAACCCTGGAACCCCAGCAGTGACCAGTGCCAGCCTGGTGTCACCCCAGTCACCGCCAGGCTCTGTGCCCGCCTCAGAAGCCCACTGCCCACGATGGTTTTATCCACCTGTGGGCTGGACAGTTTGTCCAGATGGATCCTGGGAGAGACTGTATCCAAAGCTTTGATGCAGCCCAGAAAGATCACATTGCTGCCTCTCCTGGGTCACCCAGGTGTGTCACCCTGTCATAGGAGGAACTCAGGTGTGACCAGCAGGACCTCCCCCTTGTGACACTGTGCTGACCTATTGTTGCCAGATGAATACCTGTTTGCTCAGCTGGTAGGGAAAAAACAATGATTATTTTGTAAAATCACTGGCCTGTGGAACTGCATAATGGGGATCACATTAAACACCAACCAAGAAGAGGAGCAGGAGAATACACTTTCATCTCAAAAATAATGAATTACATGGGTTGGGTTAACTCAGCTCCAGGTTTGGGAAGGCAACACTGAACTCATGGGATGGTCAAGGGTCACTTCAGGGCCTACAAGCACCAGAGACCACTGTTCAGACCCCTCAGACAGACAAACTCATGTGAAAAGGGAAGCAACATACATTGATGGCTTTGGGGGAATGATTACCATACATTTGTTTGCTCTGGGAAAACCTGTGAGCACACCTGTACAACACAGCCTGGGAACAGGCACCTTTTCTGTGCTCAGCATGCACACACAATATCTGAGAGGAGACAGCCCCTCGTGCCTCCAGCTGAGTGAGGAGTGGCTGCTGCTCAGTGCTGCACTGCTGCTAGAGAGAGGTTTTGTCCATTTTTCTGTAACATGACGCCTCAAGGTGTTTTCCAATACCTCCCAGGGTAATTTTCTCCATGACCTTACCAGGTGCTGAAGTGAGACTGATGGGCCTGTAGTTTCCAGGGTCACCCTTCCTGTGCTTTTTGAAAATTGGGACAATCTTAACCAGCTTCCACTCAACTGGGACCTGTCCAGACAACCAAGACTGTTCAAATATTGAGAGAAGCCTCACAATTGCATCAGCTGGTTCTTTGAGTAGTCTCAGATGAATCCCATCAGGCTCCATAGATTTAAAGGGATGCAGCTGGTGCAGCAGATCCCCACAACTTCAGGATCAACTGTGAGTTTATCATTCTCAAACCATGGTCATTCAGCTCAGGGCACTGGGACTCCCTGAGCCCATGCTGAGGAGGGGCAAAAAAGGAATACATATCCCTATCTTGTCAAATTCTCTATCTGTGAGTTGACCACCCTCATTCTGGAATAGGCCAATGTGACTTCTGCACTGTTTTTTGCCAATGTATTTTAAAATCCTCTTTTGTCGCCACCCACAGTTCTGGCAAGTTTTGACTCCAGTTATGCTTTGGCTGCAAAAATTTTCTTCCTGCAGAGCACCATCTCTGTGGCCCTGCCATGTCACCCAACCTTCTCCTGCTGGACATACACCTTCCTTTTCTGCTTTACCTCCAAAAGAAGATCCCTGTTCAGCCAAGGCAGCCTTCTGTCGCATCTGTTTGACTTTCAACATTTTGGAATTGCCGCTTCCTGTGCCCATAGGTGATACCTAAAAAGTGACCCACACTAATGGACCCCAGCACTTTCAGAAGAATTTTCCCAGGGATCTTGATCACTATTTCCCTGAGCAGCCTAAAGTCTGCTCTACTCATGTCCAAGGGTGAAAATTTTCAGACACTTTTCCTCCTAGCAACAGAGATTTTAAACTAAATCACTTTGTGGCTGCTGTAGCAAGATAGACACCAACCATGTCATTCATACAACCCTCTCCATTAATAACCAACAAATCAAGGAGGGCATCTTTCCTAGTCAGCTCTCTTAGTACTTGTACATGAAGTTGGCATCCAGGTGTTTTAATAATCTCAGACTCTAGAGAAGGGATTTAACCTGGGAGAGAGTTACATCACATTTGTCCTCCTAACTGGTGCTTTTTATCAATTATACAAATTTCCTAACACCTATAAAAGGTACTCACCCCTTTGGGGATGGGTTTTTGTGGACATCTTTCCATAACTGCCTCTGAAGGCCTTCAAATAAAGATCCACTCTTATATTACCTTCTTTCTAAAATTATTTCAAGTTCCATTTCCAGATTGGGAAAAAGGCAACAGTCCAGGCTGGGAAATCTCTAGTAGACTCCCACAGAGACATCTGCATCCTTTCACTGCCCCTTGATTCCTACCCAGAGGCTCTCAACTGTGATCTCCCTACATTCTAACCCTTCTGTAACATACAGTGCCTCCCTCTGCCTCATCTGCCCTGCCTATTCTGCCTAAAGAGTCTGTAACTGTTCAATAGGACACTTCAATCACAGGACTCATCCTGGTAAAGTTTCACTTATGCTACTGATGCCAAATCACTGGGACTGGGCCAAGGATCCGCGCCCCTCTCGTTTGTTCTTCATGCTGTGTGTGTTGGAACAGAAACACTTCAGCTCTGGTCTGTCGTAGCCAACACCTCCCACCAGCACTCAGTTCCTCAAGTGCATCACCCCACTGCTTCTCACTGTCTGGTTTTGTCCCTTCCCCCTTCCAAACTAGTTTAAAGCTCTATTGATGAATCCTCCTGGTTCCTATGCTAGAAACCTTTTTCCCCTCTGAGAGGTGCATCCCATCAGGTGTCAGCAGATCAGGTGTTGTATAGACCATCCCATACTCCAAAACCCAACATTATTCTAATGACACCAGCCCCTGCTCTTGATAGGCAGACTCCTAGAATGCTATAGTGGATAACTTCCCTGTTAAAATGAGGTTTTTTTGTTAAAAAATAGGCAGCATTCTGTAAAAACAATCCCCTTGCACAATGAAACATCTAATTTATTAGCAAGGGACTGCTAATTCATTCAGTAGGGAGCAGACATAACTCTTCAATCACATTTGTCTTACTTTGTATTTGGTAATCCTTTTCTTTTTTCCTCTCTTTAATTTTTTGTTATTATAGTACTGCCAACTAAAATTGAGCTACATTTTTCTCAGATTTACAGATCTAATTCCTCAGACTGTAAGCCCAGCCATGAACAACCATTTTAAAATATTAATTTTAGGAATAATAAAAGCATTTTTAAATTGCATCATTTTCTGTTTAGTGTAACAGCAATAAAAAAAAGATTACTGCTAACTTCTATTCCAATTAAGAAGATCATTCCTCTGTCCTCAAAGGAGAAATAATGTCCACTTCTGTTTCCTATGAGACTGGAGCTACTTCCTTGCTTTGCCATCTATAACTACAATGCTCCCAACCCTAGACACCCCCACTGAGGCTTTTATCAACCAGCTTCAGCCCTCTGGAAGTAAAATCTATTCCAAGGTGCCTTACAGAATCCCCAGAGGAAACAGGCATTTTCTCAGGAGCAATTAATCTATTTTAGACCCGTACCTTCTGGAGGGATAACCAGGTGACATTCACACCACCTGGAACAAATGTCACCAACGTTCCAAGCACATCACAGGCATTATTGATTTGGATTACTGATGGAATCTCCCTGGAAAACCAGCCCTCTATGCAAACATGTTAAAGCTTATAGGTCTTTCTTTTTAACTTAATATTTCACTTCCTGCAGTACATGGTACAACTCAAGAATCTCTCACCTCAGCAAACACAAGTGGCATCAAATACTCTCTTCTGCCTTTCTCCTTACACTGCACTGAAGTGAAAACAGAGAAGGTGCTGTGGGTTGGAACGAGATGAGCCTTAAGGTCCCTTCCCACCCAGACCATTCTGTGATCCTATGGCTTTGCTGTGCTGCTGCTCCTGGGAAGGAGCAGCAAAGGGCTGGGAACAGAGAGCACAGCAGAACCTTGACCGGAGGAGCAGCAGTGTGACAGGACTGTCCTCCCCTCTCTACCACAGACAGGGGGCGCAGATATGAAGAGATAACCCAGGCTGCAAGGCCCAAAGGGATCATCTCCAGCACCAAAAGGCCTCAGGCCCCAGCTAAGAACAAACATCTCAGTCTGGAGAGCAGATGTGGGAGGAGATAAAAGAAATATTCCTGACTGGTTTACAACTGTAAGACACACGAGTTACCACAGAGGCAGAAGCCTCCTACACCCTGAAAGTGTTTGAGACTTTTCCCTGGAGTTTGGACACAGATTCCATTCTCTGGGGATTGAGGGAAAGGATCTCCATGTGTGCCCCACCAACAATGGGGTGGTAAGAGCCACTGAATCCTAAGCTGTATTATTTCTTCACAGGCTGTAACATTAATAGGTACTTTTAACCCCATGCTGTATATATCTATTAGTACTTTTCGTCCGTATTCCTGTGTAGTATTAGTTTGTTTTAACTCTTATGTCTATTAATTTTCTGTCTATTAAATAAATAATTCATTCTCTTATAGACCAATCAACCATTATTAAAAACTTGTGAACAAGAGTGGCTTTTGGGGCACTGGCCACCTCCATAAAGCTGCTGCCTGCTGCCAGAGGCCTGGCCAAAGGGCAGGGACTTATCCAAACCCCCACATCCACTAGCACCAAGCAGCCAGCAGCACGCTGGATTCCAGCGGGTATGGAATACCTCTGCGGATGCTCCTCCTCAGCTTGTTGCAGAGGTCCAGGCGCGGGTTCTCCAGGCTGTCCTCGGCCGAGCCCGGGCTCTGCTCGGGGGACGACAGCCCTCGGCTCAGGTCCAGCGGCACCTTGCTGCCCGTGGGCGGCGGGGATGTGGCTGGGCTGTAGTTTGAGGTAGGACTGCTGGCCACAGACGAGGCTGAGAGGTCCAGGGCGCCGATCCTGGAGTTCAGCAGGGACGTCAAGGACAGTTTGCGGGTCCTGGCCGGCGAGGAAGTCCTGGAGAGGGACAGGGGAGGAGGAGAGGAAAACTTGCGGCAGAGGTGTGGCGACTTCCCGTCAGCCAGGTACTCCCCTCTGTTGTTCTGACTGGTGGCAAAGAACAGCTCCAAGGACCTGAGAGGCAGAGACACAAAAAGAGCAACACGGTTATTGTATTTGTGGGGTGCTCCGACGAAGGAAGGAATGATGAATCTGACTCCATGTTCTCAGAAGGCTAATTTATTATTTTAAGATACTATATTATATTAAAGAACACTATACTAACTATAGTAAAGAATACAGAAAGGATACTTACTGAATTCTAAAAAGATAATAATGACAACTTGTGACTCTCTCCAGAGTCCTGACACAGCTTGGCCCTGACTGGCCAAAGAGTGAAAACAACTCACAGCAGAATCCAGTGGAACAATCACCTGTGGGTAAACAATCTCCAAACACATTCCAAAGCAGAGCACACACAGGAGAAGCAAATGAGATAAGAATTGTTTTCCTTTTCTCTGAGGGCTGTCAGCTTCCCAGGAGAAAAATCCTGGGTGAAGGGATTTTTCCAGAGAATGTGAATGTGACACAGGCAGCAAACACTGAACAGAATTAAGTAAAAACACTTCAATTTTAAGCAAATCTGCATGGCACTGCAAAATCTGTGTGAAACTTCGTCCTCAAAGCTTGGGCATATAGCTGAGACAAACCCTTCATAAAACTGGCGTCCTGTTTACACACTAAGAACCTTTCTCTTAGATTATTTACAAGCAGAAAATAATGAGAAAAATGCCCACAAAACAAACAACGACCGAGGCTGTGATATCTCTCCCAGAAATCTGTGACAGAGAGGTCCCAGGAAGGTGCCAACCCCAGGCTCACCTGACAGGAATGGAGGTGAAGGGGCGCCTGTAGATGTCAGAGAGCTTCTCCAGGACCACGGCGGCGGTGGTGAAGATGCGGTAGGTGTGCAGGAAGGTGTTGAGGAAGTCGATGCTCAGGAACCGCAGGTCCGTCAGCCGCTCCAGGAGGCGCTCCACGCTCGCGTAGCGGATCTGGGGCACTTTGCAGGAATTCAGCGTTTTGCTGAAGCAAATATCGATGTCATCTCTGTGAAGACGGGCGTCAGATCTACACAAAAGTCAAATTTAAAATACTTTACCAATGAGTGATCATAGCTAAGGCGATGCCTTAAGTTTTAGCCTTCATGTTTCCCAGACTCTGTACTGCATTGGTAAATATCTCTGAACTCCATATAAATTGTCAGCAGTTCTCCTCACAGCTCAGTCCCACAGAACAATCTTTGTCCAGCCCCAGAACCAAGGGCACCGCTGCAGCTTCAGCCCAAAAACTGCAAACAGCAGGGAATGGAGGAGAGCAACCTGGGAGGGTGGGACTGCAGAACCTGGAGCTGGAAGTGGACACTGAACCCCAGTATGGAAATGGACCAAAACTCATCAAAGTGTGAAAACTCGTGACTCAGGGTCCATCTTGGGTTTGGCCACAGCTAGGCTCTTGTACTACCCAAGGTGTGTCCTTTGAAGGCCTTGTAATAAATCCCTACTTTATTCCTGTAACTCTGTCTAGCCCCTGCTCTAGGCAGCTTCTCAAGGCATCAAAGGAGTGGTACCCCTTTAGCCGTTCCTGTCAACGCAAAAGCAGCAAATATTTATGAACTATTGTGTTTCATCAATGCAGGAAAACTTTGAATTTGTGGTGACAAATGCTTCCATAACTAAGGGAACTTAAATTTTATTTTTGGCAAATGCTTTACACTTCAAAGCCTAAGAAACTGTTAATCATGTTTACATTTCTGAATTGGAACAGGTGGCAGAATTGTCCCCTCTTGTCTCTTTCAGGCTATTGTGGCCCATAGGTCAATATTACTAAAATCTCAGTATGGAACAATTCATTGCGATGTTTTCTGCTGGGATCAAGCTTTATCTAAAATAAAGTAATGGATCCTAAAAATTAATCCCTTAGCTAGGTTTAAGGCTTACCTGCAAATCAACACCTGCCTTCAGCTCCAAGACTTAATTTTGTTTTAAGAGAAGAAAGAGGGAACAGCACAAAACATCTCAAATTTCAAATCAGAAACCAAGAAAAAATTTTATTTTAGTGAAAAAATCAAAAGCAAAAACCAATAAACTTCTGCTTGGAAATTAAAAAAAAAAAAATCATTTACATAACCATACTGATAATGGAGGGGTTTTCCCCTCAAATTCTGTTTTGCTTAGTTTGTAAATAAACAGGATAAATACTAAGTGAAGCATCTTTCAATACATCCCATCTTTTTGTTATAAATTATTGGACTTTCTCAGAAGAAAGATCAGGATATTCCACACAACTCTACACTGCATTACATGAAAGAATCAGCAACAAAAAAATCTTGTTTCTTTAATTAGGCCCTCCAAAAAGTGGCAATTTTTTGTTTATATCATCCAATGACATCTGACTCTGAAAGTCAAACTGTGCTGCAAATCAGGCAAGTCAAATTTAAGAAGGAGAACACCAAATTTGTGTTTGTTGTGAAGGTCCTGTATGTTCTTCAGAATTAATATTCCTTTCTGTTGGCATGGGGACTGAGGTCCTGCTGTACTTTCAAAGGGGACAAATGTACTTTTAAAACTCAGCAGGTGACAGAAGTTTTTACGCACTGGAGAGTTCCTGGAATAAAGCTGAGGACAACAAAATGCCTTATTTCCTGGAATCAAAGGTGTGTGCCCTAACAGTGCATTCCCAGATGATTTCTCTCTCCCATTTCTAAGCACAGAGGAGAGGAAACAACTACAGAAGAGGCATTTGAGAAACCAAGAGATGTAACAGATAATAGTGAAAAAGGAAATAGTTATGTCTATCCCTGTGTTCCATTCACTTATATATTCATTGGATTCTAAAAAGTAAAACTCATGTAAATTGAGGTATGCAGAAGATCCAAGCTGTGTTAAAAATCTGGAATCATGTACTGAAAATATCTCACTAGAAACAAAAAACACTTATTACAATAAATAACTGAGAGAATCCAAAGGTAAAGGAAACAGCCTTATAAACAATGATGCTACTTTGATGTGATCAGTTAAAATCATGAGAGAAAATTTTTTAACTGAAATAACAGAAAAACAGAGAACAAAAACTTTAGCTAGTATAACAAAATACCTTTGAAAATGGTACTTGTCTGCAGTCACATAAATTCTGAAGACATTGTAAAAATATCCAATAAAATTATGAGATGACAAGGAAAAGCTGAGAACAAAATCATTCATCTGAGGCTTAACTGAAGCCAACTACTGAAAACCCAGAAAAACCTGAGTTGTGATCCAACACTGTGAATTGAGAGTTTACCACTCTGAATGATCCCTACAACTACAAGAAAGGGATTTGAAAATACATGTTTTGGAATATAGAATCAGTTCCATTCAACAAAAATGTGAGAAAAAAGAAATTAAAGGTTTGCACTCTCTAAACCCATGCTTTCTCTTGTTAAAATTTTTATGGAAGAAACACAACAATCTATTTTGCTCTCTGTTGCACTTACTTGATCATATGTGGCACTGTGACTTTGGAGTTTTCTTCAAACACTATTGTCATTAATCCATTGCACCTTATATTATCAATGCACTGTGGAAATAAACATTGAAAACTGTTAAAGGCAAAACACTTTTCATATGCCTATAAGCTCAAAGCACAGCTTTTGCAGGGTATGGGCTGGTTAAGACAAGGTATTTTCTCAAATGAAAAGCCATGATGCAAGCATTAGAGTCGACATGCTTCTCTAGCCTTTGCCTCTCAGGGTATTCAGTTCAGAAACCTTTTCCACATGATTAAGTGCTTTGAGTTGGAAGTGATATTTCCTTTGAAGCTCCTTTGAAAGGGAACAAAACTCATTGTTTCTAGTGTTTCCTGAAAGAGTGTAAGCTTGAGAAATCAAGACCACAAGAAAGTCAGAATGCTTTCTACTACAAGGGGTACAGTAATACCTTAACGTCTGCCTCTGTGCAAAAGACTAAAAGAGAATATAAAAGCTTCCATTTGTAAAAACAAATTCAAGTGGTGCTCCTTGTGAAACGCAGCTGTGAGGAAGCTGTCCAAGCTGCTGCCTGCAAACTCTTGTATAAATGTTTGAGGCTGGGAATTAGGAGGGACTTTTAAGTGTACTTTTATGTAGTTCAGATGCGCCCAAAGAAGGGAACAGAGCTGGGGAAGGGGCTGGACCTCCACCAAACCCTACAGGGCTCTTGTCTTCATTATACTTTCTACTTTTACTCATCCATATATGTATATACATATATATGTATACATATAAATTTATGAATATATATATAAAAAAATATATATGGACAATCTCTTTACATCATTAAAAAGGAGTCTCAGAAATTATCAAATACATATATCCTGACTTCAGGAATACATGACTTCAAGAATGAAATGTGGAACATTTCATTTCAAACCAATGACTGATATTGGATTGCTCAAACCTGATAATCACAGGCCTCTTCAGGTTTAGATTATATCTACAGTTTTAAATTTAAAATATCATCTATGCAGTTTTATGTGGGTTTCAATTCAGGATTTTAAGATTATTTGGAAAGTGCAGCTGCAGTAATTCACCATATGATTTTCTCAAATCATTATCTAAAAGCAGTGACAAACACATTTAATAGAAGTACTTATATTTCCCCTATTTGATCTTGAAATATTTCAAAGAAGACCTTAGCACCAATCACTGTATCAGATGATTTTTTAAATTATTATAATTTAGGCTAAGAATGGACTTAGTAGCATTCTTAAATGGTCTATCTGTGCCAGGAAATTACTCCAGTAATTTTACATATCAATGGAACAACAATAATTCCCTGAAAATCTGTTTTGTAAAAAATTCTCCAACCAGGTCTGTCTGTAAGACAGCAAGTTGTAGCTCATACTGTATTTTGAGATTTCCATTTGCCTATTTTTGTTCTTTCAAAAATGTTAATCTCGCACAAAATAAGTCAGAATTCTTATTTTTTAAGCAATTTCTCCTCATTATGATGATGATTCATCTGGAGATGTTGCCAGCAATGATAGCAACTTTGGAAATGCATAACATTCCATGCTGATATTCCTTTAATCAGCTATTTCTCTCTAAATTAATAGAGGATAGGACCTGAATTCAGAACTATGAGAGATGTATGTTCTTGTTTTTGTGCATAAACAAAACACAAATAGCCTTGATTTAGCTCTGGTTAGCTGGAAGTTCAGGGTTTTTGTTTTTGCCTTTTTTTTTTTGCATTCAACTTCTTTCCACAAATAGATTATGACAAAGTTTGTCTATTATGTTTTAAGTAAAAAGCAATTTAAAAAAACCCCAACAACTTATCCCTGACATTTAAAAAAATTTAAATACCCTTTTTGTTCATTCACAACATTGACAGTTCCTGCACACTGTCAGAATGCTCAGCAATTATTTATAATGGTTTGTTAGCATTCATTTTTGGTGGAAAAAAGAATTTATCCCATTTTCTTACTTCATTAGTGATGTGGTATGGTACCACTTTCACGCTAGGACTCAGGTGGTTTTGATCTGTATGAAAATCATGAATAAACCAGCACATGAATAAACCATCTTCTTAAATCAAAATATGTGTCTAGATGGGCTCTCTTTGGACAATTTCTCTCTCTTTCCACTATGTTTGTTAATGGACAATTTTGAAATTTATACCCCATCTCTGTTTTTGAGAAACACACTTCCCTGGTGACTCAAATGCAACGACAGAATTTTGAGGAGAACAGGCAGCATTAATGGTTTTTCATAGCAAATCAAAGGTGTTCATCACCCCTCTGTTAGGCTGGTTTTCAGCTCAGAGTGAAGGAAGACCTCACCAAAACCAGATGAGAAAAGGTCTTCAGTTGGAAATGGGGGTGTGGATTCTATTCTCATGTGTTAGAGGTGGGCAGTTCTCTTCTGCTCATTGGGCAGTGTTCTTTATCTCTGCCACAGCCAATCCTCCCTCCAGGAGATCTCTGCTGTCCATGGCCCATTAATTATTAATTACCTTCTGTCCATGGCCACTGAGTGTCCCTGCAGGGCTGATCCAATTCCAGCATCCCATGGGGAGATGCTGCGCCCAGGGGAGGAGCCAAGCATTCCTACCTGGATCCAATCTGAGCTTTGGGACACCCCAGCAGCCTTTGCCCCCTGCATTGCCAGAGGAGCAGCTTTCTGCTGCCCTGCATTGCCAGAGGGAGCCCAGGCCCATCTGCAGCAGCCCTGGAGCTGCAGAGGAAAACTCCCCCCTTGTGCAGGATCCCTGCTCCAGCAGCAGCACAGCTGGCACTGCAGGAGGGCTGAGCCCCCATGGGATGGGGCTGTGACACCCCTGACACACAGGGGGCAGGGCATGGTCTGACCCTGGCTGTGCTGGTTTTGTGTATTTTTAATTTTTCCTAGTACAGAACTGTTATCTCCATTCCCAAATCTTTGCCTGAGAGCCCCTTAATTTCAAAATTACAGTAATTCAGAGGGAGGGGGTTTGCATTTTCCATTCCAAGGGAGGCTCCTGCCTTCCTTAGCAGACACCTGGCTTTTCAAACCAAGAGGTACCTGGCTGATGTCACTTGTCCACGCAGCCTTCTCCTGCCGTGACGGGGCCAAAAGGACAACAGTGAAAGGAGGAGCATCCGTGGGCTCCACTATCAGCTTGAAATCCAGGTGCCCAAACACTTGCCCAGAACCTTTTGCTTTACAGCCAGAGGGGAAGAAAAAAGTCACACCATGAAATGTCACAGTGTAAGGCAAAGAAAACAGTGATATCATTTACAATGGAAAAGCTATAAAACATCTTGCTGACAAAGAGCAAACCCAATTAGGTATTCAGCAACTCATTTTGTTGTTCACATATTGGGATTTGCTCTTCAAGATAAAGTTTCTTATAACACTTGTATGCTAATACATCCTCACCATACTACAAGTATCACTCAAATTAATAAAACTACTTTCACAATTCAAGTGCAAAACTTGACAAACTGCAGGATGGAAGACAAAAGGAGTAACAGTAAAATCAGCCTGAGACTGTATTTTGTAATGCCATTTGAATAAACTTGTACTCCAGATTTGTGGGGATCCCAAGGCAAAAAAGTTCCCATTAATTCTTCCAAATCAGTCAACTCCCATGTATTCCAGAAAGCAAATTATTATGCAGCTTATTTAAGGCTTTTTTCAATTTTTTTTAATTTTCAAAAATATTAATTTTTTTTTTTTTTCCGAGATGCTCTGGGTGAACTTGAATACAAAAGCCACATTTCTCCAGCCAACCCTCTTGAAAATCCAGTAAGGGGTGTTAACAGCAGGTGCAAATACAACAAAACAATGCCCCATCCAAGCCAGCATGTCCATTATTAGAACAGCAATTTTAATGGATCAGTTTTACACTGTATTCTACTGGTTTCACAACAACATATCTATTTGCTCTTATGAAAGAAATAAAAAAGTGTACTAATTTTAAGAAACTAGAAACTGTACTTACTACTGACAGCTGAATTTAACTTACAATCATCATCACTCGCTTCTGTCTCCTCGACCAGAGTGCATTCTATCAGAGACAGAACACCTCCTGTCTGTGGAAACAGAGCACATTTCACACAAATGTTATTTATTCCCATTTGTTACAGGTGTTTTAAATGTTGACAGGCCTGACTCTAACATTTTACATTACTCAGAGCTCTGAGGAAGATACATCAATTTCATGATGCACATTTTTTCCTTAAAGAACTAAACTCAAACTGATTAAATATAATGTTTTTCCAAATCCAGAAGATTAACAGTACAATGCACAAAACTTCTTTGACTTTTACCATGTTTTAATTTATGGCACACACAGACTTGCTCACGAGTTCCAAAAAAGTTAACTAGAATTTCATCTTCTGAATTTAAGTGAAATGTATACAAGTTTTCTTAAAGGTTCTGTTAGATACTATTTATTTTGTGTGAGTACTTGAACTATGTAAGAGGTGCAAAGTGGGAAAGCACATGACCCTTAATAACCTCTTGGTATGCCAAATTAAAATTCCATTCAAACATAACCCACCCCATGAACTACCAACATCTCTTTACCCACAAGCCAGCACTATGAAAGACAGATTCTCAACAAACATAACTAGATTGTTCTTAGATGACATTTTATTTTAAGAGAACATGCTGTTCAGGAAAACTGAATTGACTTTGAAAATTAATTTTATTAGAGCTCTGGAAAATGTTCTTTGGCAATTCTGCAGGGTTGTACTGACTGATTTATGCACTGAAAACTGACTTAAATTCAGTGCTACATACACTGAATTTATTCACCACTTCAAACAAATAGATACATCAATGCATTGTTTCTAATCCCCAGTTTACTAGAATTAACTGAGTCTAATAAAAGAAAATTGGCTGAATTCTATAATTTGCAATGAAAAGACAAAACAGGTAAACATTGTGCACCACCCCACTTTTGTTTATAACCACTAATGCAAAGCTCACATGAAACCCATAAAACAGCAAAATGTTGGCAGTTCACCAAAGATGCGTTTTCATTTTGAAAATTGAATCATAATATGAAGTCCATACCTTAAGAAGATGCAGTTTTCCTCCTGAACTTCTTGTACAAATTAAGAAGTGTTTTGTAAACAAGAAGCATTGTCTTTCTCCTTCTTTCTTCAAAGATAATGAGCCCAGGCGAACTTTACTGAGCTTTCCCCTCTCAACTGAGGGGACCTGGATAAGGGAACCTGGTAATGAAGGTGCAAAATCCACTGTATTACAGTAATATTTAGTAGATAATGCTCAAACTGTTAATTCATCGAACACTCTTACATTAATTAACACAACCCTTCATTCCAGTATCAATGTGTATCAGCGTCTCTTTCAAGAACAAGTCAATCTCTTTTTTACTGCACAGATTCCCTTTTTTGTACAGTGTAGACTAACACTTGTGTACATGGCAAGATTAGATCCAGGGCTGATTAGGCAATTAAACACACTAAGAGGCCATTGATCAGAAAATGAACAGCAAACACCACTCTGACAGCCACTACACTTGCAAAAGACACTTCCAAACCAAAGAGATAGAGAATGGAAAGAACATGGAAAAGTTCTTTTTGATGGAAAAGAGTTTGTGTGTGTGCCCATGTGCAAGAGAGATGGAAATGAAGCACATTTCTTCTTCTTATCTTGTACTGCATAATTGTCAGTGCTCCACAGCTCATCTAAAATGTGTTGCCAGTAAAACACTCCCGAACTAAATTGAACCTGCTTACATAAGCCTGAATTTTGCTTTGCAGAGCTCCAGGCTGGGGACAGCTCTGCTTCTCTTGCTGTTCCACATCTCAGTCTGTGACCAGCTTTTCCAGATTGATCCCACCATGTGTATCACCTCCAAATTTGGAGCAGGAGTTAAATTTGGTGGTGAAGTGCAACTCCTCTGTAGATTAAACAGAAATATTTCTACCATACAACTTGCTGTTAGCAGACAGGGCAGCCAAGAGACCTCCTAGTCTCCTTCTCACACATCTCTCCTCACTATTACCTTTACACTGGCTCGTGCCTTGTTCCAGCATCAGGTACTCACACAGCTAAACCAGCATGAAAGTAATGCTGGGAAGAGGCTGACTTAGCTCCCTGACAGGAGCAAGGTCACAAAAGCACCAAGAAACTGATGATGCAAAGGGAACTGCACAGCAGAACAAGCAGGAGGAGAAGGTTTTGACCTGCCCCTTCCAGATACGAAGTGGCACAGCTGCATCAAAGCTCAAAGTAGTGGCGGCACCCTGACACAATGCCAGCCTGGCAGAATAATCCATGAAATATTAGATTAGCAATTCTTACTCTGTGTTGTCAAAAGGATTATCTTTCTCAAAGTTCACATAAGCAATCTTAAATTAACAAACAGAGAAATTGCAGTAACTGAGAAAGGTGCTATTTATCTACATTTTTTCCTACATTTAGCTCTCTATATATTTAAGTAGCTTCAAATTATTAATATATAAACTTCTACTGACATGGGAAATTACACAGTGTTCTCTGACAGACATTTCACATTTAGACTAAATGTATAACACAACTTGTGTCACCAAAACACAACAGTGAAGTTATGCTCTAGAATTTTGCAGAGGAGTTTGGAATATTTCAGATTCACTTACATGCTGACCCAAACCCATAAATATTTACTGGGTGTTGTGCATTTCCCCTGGACAAGCAGCCAACCTGCCTCAACTGTAGGAGAGAGGGAGGAGATCATTTCCATATGTTGGAACCGTGACTTTTCCATGTTACACTGACTGTCCCTCAAGCCACGCTGCAAGGCCAGCATGTTCAAAACAACTCCCAGACAAAATTCCCAGGGTACTTTTAGTCCTAAAATTCCATCTACACCTTTAGGGAAGCAACATTCAATCTGTACATTTTGTTTCTGCTTTGCTTAGTATAGTAATAGTACCTATAAATAAGATATGCTTACAGAAGTAAGGTCACTGGTAATTTTTGTTTATTTCTTTATTTTTATTTTCATTGGAATGCTTTCAGGACTAACATGCTCTGTTCTGCCATAATGGGCTGAGGTTAAACAATATTCTTGCACGGAGCTGAAATACTGTTTAATAAGGTAAAACAGAGCAAACCTCTCTCTAAAAGCAGAAAACAGAGAGTGCATTTTCTCTCTTTCAAACGTGCAGAGAGGAACACATCTCCTACACATACTGCATGGCTGACATCAAGTAAGGATCTTGGGCATTCTCATCAGGCTTTAGTGGTTAACAAAACTGGGCATTGGCTCTACCACAGATTTCCTCTTAAGGAAAAAAAAATGGTCACAATTGGCCAATGCACAGATGCAATGAGCAAGTGAAGCTAATTTTAAAACATTCATTAACAGTATAGTTTGGACAATAGTGTAATCCCATGAATTTTTATCCAGTCTCAGGCCTTAAGCACTTTCAGCACTTCAATGCTTCAACAGTCACCCTCTCAGCCTTTGCTCAATCCAAGGAATAAAAAAGGTTGGATTTATAAACAAACCCAGGCACTCAGAAGTCTACATTGAACTGTCTTGATTTGCCAGCTCAGTCTGGCTTTCCCCATGCTGGAGGTTTTGGGGCTTTTTTACTCTTTTTTGTTTGTTTTTACTGCTCAGAGGGTTAAACACTGGAAGAGCTTGCTCATTCAGGGAGGCTGTGGAGTCTCTGTCCTTGGAAAGAACAAAATACTGACTGGGCATGGCAGAAACCAACCTCCTCTAGCTGATGCTGCTTTGAGACTGGAATGGGTAATTTCCAAAGTCCCTTCCAGCTTCAGCTACTGCATGATTTTATGGTTACGATATCTTTATCAGCAGAGGTAAATTCACAGCAGCCTGTGGCAGAAGCATCAGAGTGTTTAAAGGCAACAGAGAGGTTGGGGTGCTCAGTCGTTTGGATGTCAACAGATTTGAGACTCCCTGAGTGTCCTGCAGCCTCACAAAGAAATCGTTCCTCACTTGTTTGTGTGCCTGACTATAAAATCTGTACCTAAGTAAGAGGCAGGGAAAATCAGACCCCAAGAAACTCGAATGAGAATTCACAATCTGCATTGCACAACACTGCCAGGGACAGTTCCTCTGGTCTCAACATGCACAACTCAACAGAATCAATCTCTTAAAAAGAAAAAGTCTGTAACACATTAAAAAGTTGTCATTAACATCCACAAAAAAAGGCTGAACAAAGGTAGTGGCTCCTCTCTCCTGTTTTAAGCTGGAAAAGAGGTTCCCGTGGCCATCTACATTAATCAACACAACAAATGGAAGCCTAACTGAAACGAGAGGAGATGGACACCACTGCCAAAGTGACCCCACTGTCAGATGTAAAAGGAAAATGGGCTCCATTACTTCAGTTGCTTTATTCAGATTTCTGCCCTTGCACAGAATCACAGGCAGTGGATGTTCCACCAGATAAGCTGATATAACCTTCTGTAACACAGACTCCTGTCCACTGCCCTCTGACTGTGTGCCTAGAAATAAATCTGAATTTAATTTACTTACAGGGTTTGGCCTGGGACTAACAAGACAACAGTAATTTGTGCAGATTGATTCCCACAGAAAAAATTCTGAAGTTTTACTGATGAAGCAGTGGGTACACAGACAAAACACTGACAGTCAGTTTTAATGGGAAAACCCCAATAAACAAAAATACATATTTGTATTACATATTGTAGTAATCTTTAAAAAAATTCTAAACTTTAATTAGATTTCATAGTACAAATCAACCTAGGATAATCACAGCATTATAATTTTTTGGCTGTGGGTGCCAAACAACTTGGTTTTTTTCTGAAAGCCATATTCATAACTCTAAAAACACCTCAGAGTTAAAAATGTATACATGTAATGAAGAATCAAGTAATTTAATAGGGTTTGTAAAAACAATATTGTTAGAGTATTGTAAAAATAATATTGGAAGTTATTACAGAAAATTCATAGTTTGGCCACATAACTACAGAAAGAGCATAAAATGTATTACAAAATGTACAGAAAGCCTATTAATTACCAGGTGCAATATGGCCCCATCAAATACCAGATGTTCTGCTGAGGTTATCTGGAAAAGGTTTCAGGAAGGAATGCACCTAAATTATATTCCTAACCTTTCCTGAGTATTTTTAATGCCTTTCAGCACAAAGGAGAAAAACCTGTCATAATCCTGCACTACAGATCTGTAGTTATTTTGTACAAACCCAGTAACTGGCTTCAAGAGATCCAAAAGTAAAATATTATATAAATGGGAGAAAAATAAGCAGCTGAAGTAAACACCACCAAGTAAGAATGGTAACCAATTTGCAGTTCCTGGCAAAAAAACCCTGTCCCTTATTTAAAATGGAAATGTTATTCTAGTAGAGTTTTTGGGAACTTAACAACACATTCCACCTCTGCTGTAACTGATTTTCAACAGAAAGAGTTTCCAAAGCTGCCATCAATAGGCAGAGAGGAGAAGAGTGCTGCTCTTCCCCTGCTCCATCCCCTTGGGACCACAGTCCAGGCAGAATGTGAATCACAGTCCCATGGGGGCTTTGCCACTCACGTGCTGCTGATTTTCCTGCAGAAACCAGCACAGAACTGAGGTCCAACCACAGCCCAAAATCACCTGTTTTCAGGGCACTTTGTGACTCACCCTGCAGGGACAGGGGGCAGGCTCAGGATGCTCACAAGTGCCCAGTGCAGTGCCCAGCCTGATGGTGGCAGTGTGAGCCCTGCTGCCTTCAGTGCAGTATTTTTCATGATCTTTGGGCAGCTTTGCAGAGTAATGTCTTACCTTGGCGTATAAAGGTTTGGCTGGTATCTAGCAATATGTCACAGCCCTCCACTATGGTCCTTTCTATGGCCAGGTTCTTCCGGATGTTCTCTGTGTCACTCACCTCGTCATGCATCACTCTGTTGGGGACAAAAATGCACTTTATCTCCCCAAAACGTGCCTCACACCTGCTGTGTCTCTGAAGATACAGTGCATGCCCTTCACCACCTGCTACAGATCTACCCGCCTCATCACTCCAGAGCAGGTCTCCTGCCTTCTTCCTTCTCCTTTTGAAACCATTCTTGTGATCATTTTGATTTTTCAGCAGTGGAGCCAATTTGGCAGATTAGTGACTGTTCCTGAGCACATATGACAGACGCCACCAAGCTACAAACACTTCACAGCTGATAGAAGAGAACCTGATCCTTAGTGCACAAAGTGTTGCCTAGAATTGTGTAGGGCACATTTAAGATTTCCTTTCCATGGCTTTAGGGTCCTCCTCTGTCCCTGTTTCATCTTTATAATTCAGTGTATCCTTTCCGGTTTCTCCTTTCTATTCCTTTCTTCTTTCCTTTCCCCTTTCCATTCCTTTCCCCTTTCCTTTCCCTTCCCCTTTCCTTTCCCCTTTCCTTTCCCTTCCCCTTTTCTTTCCCCTTTCCTTTCCCCTTTCTATTCCTTTCTCCTTTCCTTTCCCCTTTCTATTCCTTTCCCCTTTCCTTTCCCCTTTCTATTCCTTTCTCCTTTCCTTTCCCCTTTCTATTCCTTTCTCCTTTCCTTTCCCCTTTCTATTCCTTTCTCCTTTCCTTTCTCCTTTCCTTTCCTTTCCCCTTTCCTTTCCCCTTTCCTTTCCTTTCCTTTCCTTTCCCCTTTCCTTTCCTTTCCTCTTTCCTTTCCCCTTTCCTTTCCTTTCCTCTTTCCTTTCCTTTCCTTTCCTTTCCTCTTTCCTTTCCTTTCCTTTCCTTTCCTTTCCTTTCCTTTCCTTTCCTTTTCCTTTCCTTTCCTTTCCTTTCCTTTCCTTTCCTTTCCTTTCCTTTCCTCTTTCCTTTCCTTTCCTCTTTCCTTTCCTTTCCTTTCCTTTCCTTTCCTTTCCTTTCCTTTCCTTTCCTCTTTCCTTTCCTTTCCTCTTTCCTTTCCTTTCCTTTCCTTTCCTTTCCTTTCCTTTCCTTTCCTTTCCTTTCCTTTCCTTTCCTTTCCTTTCCTTTCCTTTCCTTTCCTTTCCTTTCCTTTCCTTTCCTTTCCTTTCCTCTTTCCTTTCCTTTCCTCTTTCCTTTCCTTTCCTTTCCTTTCCTTTCCTTTCCTTTCCTTTCCTTTCCTTTCCTTTCCTTTCCTTTCCTTTCCTTTCCTTTCCTTTCCTTTCCTTTCCTTTCCTTTCCTTTCCTTTTCCTTTCCTTTCCTTTCCTTTCCTTTTCCTTTCCTTTCCTTTCCTTTCCTTTCCTTTCCTTTCCTTTCCTTTCCTTTCCTTTCCTTTCCTTTTCCTTTCCTTTCCTTTCCTTTCCTTTCCTTTCCTTTCCTTTCCTTTCCTTTCCTTTCCCTTTCCTTTCCTTTCCTTTTTCCTTTCCTTTCCTCCCCTTTCCTTTCCTTTCCTTTCCTTTCCTTTCCTTTCCTTTCCTTTCCTTTCCTTTCCTTTCCTTTCCTTTCCTTTCCTTTCCTTTCCTTTCCTTTCCTTTCCTTTCCTTTCCTTTCCTTTCCTTTCCTTTCCTTTCCTTTCCTTTCCTTTCCTCTTTCCTTTCCTTTCCTTTCCTTTCCTTTCCTTTCCTTTCCTTTCCTTTCCTTTCCTTTCCTTTCCTTTCCTTTCCTTTCCTTTCCTTTCCTTTCCTTTCCTTTTCCCTTTCCTTTCCTTTCCCCTTTCCTTTCCTTTTCCTTTCCTTTCCTTTCCTTTCCTTTCCTTTCCTTTCCTTTCCTTTCCTTTTCCTTTCCTTTCCTTTCCTTTTCCTTTCCTTTCCTTTCCTTTCCTTTCCTTTCCTTTCCTTTCTTTCCTTTCCTTTCCTTGATTTCCTTTCCTTTCCTTTCCTCTTTCCTTTCCTTTTCCTCTTTCCTTTCCCCTTTCCTTTCCTTTCCTTTCCTTTCCTTTCCTTTCCTTTCCTTTCCTTTCCTTTCCTTTCCTTTCCTTTCCTTTCCTTTCCTTTCCTTTCCTTTCCTTTCCTTTCCTTTCCTTTCCTTTCCTTTCCTTTCCTTTCCTTTCCTTTCCTTTCCTTTCCTTTCCTTTCCTTTCCTTTCCTTTCCTTTCCCTCAACAACCACAGCTTTGATATTTCATCATTTCGTTTCCCTTATTGTTCTTTCTATAGCCATTCTCCCCTTACAGAGAAAAATACAGATGTTAAATTTTTTTTGGTGCTAAAACCAACCCAGGAGCTTATATGCTCTTGCAATTATATTTTCCTAAAGTGAGACTGGACTGCACTTTCTGGAATCTCCTCCTCCCTCAGAACTACCTTAAAGGGATGGAAATGAGTCAGTTTATTTTACATTTATGGTCTCTACTGACTTTATGAGCAGAGAGGATCAGTCAGTCTCAGACTTCAGTTCTGAGTGTTCAGCAGTGAATCAGTTGGATCAGCAGTGAACTCTGACTTATGTGATGAAGCCAGTCCAAAGCTGATTTATCTGCTCATGCAGATCTTTTACAACTAAATATTCTCCAAGCACATCTTTAGTGAATACTCCAGACACTGAATATTTATATCCTGGAGTTCACTCATGGTCTTTTGCTCACAGCAGAAAACTGCATTTCCCAGAGAGGAGAAATACATTTCTCACTGGGCTGATGAGAGGAACATCTGAGAAAGGTCTGGGGGTTCAGGGAAGAGCTTCATTGTGCAGGTTTCCACAGGGAGCAAAAGTTCCCAGAATATATCTTGAGTTCCTGCTTATCTGGCATTATTTGAAGCAAATATGAAATTCACTTTGCACACTAGCACAGTAAAATTATAACACAGATAGAGAACTAGGTACTTCCCAAGACCATAATTATTTAAAATGTCCTTCTGCCTTTAAATTAATAAAAATAAAATTTCTTTATGTAAAGAGAACTGCTCTGTTCATAACCCAGGAGTAGGTGGTTTCTATAGTGATTTCGATTCTCCCTAACCAAAATACAAGGAGACACTTGGAGATTTAAATTTGCCAAAAGGAAAAAAAATAGAACAGACAAAATATTACACTGAGATATTTTTGTTATTTTTCATTATCTTCTGTTTTGGGTTTGATCTTTTTCTTTAAAATGCATATCTTTTTAAAAGAGCAAAAACAAATAAAAATAAAGAAAAGCTGGTTTTTCTTTTCAAAACCTTTAATTCAAAATTATCAGATATAAGGTAGAAAAATCTTACCTTGAAAGTTCCTCTAGTTTAGATTTAGCAAATTCAAGGCTTTTTCTCTCAACGTGTTCATGTGGTGTGTGAGCCAAAAGTTCATGAAGTGTTATAATATATCTGGGAATCTTGAAACCAATAAGATATAATATCAGTAAATCCATATATACCTTCCCTCAATTTTAATAGATTATGAGCATGTAAATTTCTTTTGACATTGAAAATACCGGGTGACCTGTCTGCATTCAGATAACATTCACATTGCACAAAAGGAGATGGAAGAATGTCCAGTATTTGACTATTAAAGGCTACAGGGTAACAAGGACCCTTCAGAGCTTTTAGGCACAGAAAGAAGGACCCTTCAGAGCTTTTAACCAAGTGATGGTGCAGCATAACTGGTCTGACACAACAAGATTTATGTAGGAGGAGAGGCAAAACTATGCTCATGTGGAAAGTCACCAGCAATAACATAATAACATTCCTCATCACACAGGAACAGGACCATCTCCTTCCCTCCCTTGATCTGGCTTCAACTCAACCCAAAGAAACCCCATACCCACAAAACTTTAAAATATACCAATTCAAAAGTTAAAAAAGCATTGTTGCAGGTGCTAATGGCTCCTTAGGCGAATATTAATAACTACCCCTAACCTAAGTGTCACTGATGCCCCTTTTTAATTTTTTTTCCTCTATCTGGCTTTCCAATAACTGCACAAACTGAGAGGGTTCACTATTCCTCTGATAAGCAAAATGTCAGGTTAAATGAAAAAGACATAAAATTCTCAGGCCAGTGCTTCACAGACATCTTAAAACAGCAGAAAATGTCTACTCCAGGCAGATCACAGTAAAAATCAGGAGGGTAAGCACAGTTTTCAAAACTTCTGCAGTTTATTTTTCATTTTCTAAAGACCAAGTCACTCGAGAGCAAAACAGGGAGAAAGATACCAAATGAATTCCCAGTAAGGTGCTTATGGCTGTTCTAAGTTCCTGAAGATTGTCTCTCTCTGGGCTTTATAACCAAGGGTCACAAGTCAAGGACCTGCTCCTTGCCAATTTTCTTTGGTGCCATCCTCATCCCACACTCCCCCTCAACATTCCTGATACTGAACAAAGATGAGCCAGCATAGCTGGGGAGATCTCCACAGGCAGAGTCTTGGTGTAGCAAAAAAATAAATTACACCAAACTAATTTTCAGGAAAGTATTTCTACTTAAGCAAGATGAGCCCTCAGTCGATTGCAATGTCAGTAACATAAAATGAATCTACCAAACAGGAAAACCAATTATACACAAAAAATACACAGGGTGTACCTGAAACATGGGGTAGGTAAGGAAAGTTTCCAGCATTCTGCCCTCACATGCTGGGTTGGCTTCATATTGCTTCAAGAGTTTGTCAAAATCTCTGTTTTGCTTACAGTTTGCCAGCACTTGTAGGCTATATTGATGATTCCGAACAAATTCTTGATATATGTTCAGCATTGGCAGCAGAATGTCAAATAAGTCAGCTTAAAAAAAGCAGAAAAATGCCTTTTTTTCCCCCAGCTACTCGTGTATTGAAATACATTTTTAAAGAAAATGTGTTTTCCAGTGTTTTCTCTGGAAGTGAATTATTATAATCAGTTCTGTTTCCAATACACTGACAACTTAGAAATATTAAACATATCTCTTTCACCTGCCCAGTGATGGTTGTTCTGATTACCTAATGGGCAGATAGCATTACCAAAAGTACAAGTCTAATCAATGCTTAGGGCAGAGGAATTCTCATATACAGACCATTTCTGCCCACATGGGATTGCCACTACACCTGATCTTGTGGTTTTAACCCTGCATATGCATATTGCCTTCAAAATGGACTTTTAAGAAGTCATGTCTTAAGGAAAAAAAGAAATCCCTACTGATTATTCAAAAATAAATATGAAAGTTATACCCCTACAGAAAATAAAGTAACTTACCTAGTATTAAGGTAGGCCAGTTAGCTATTCTTGCTTTTAAGCCCTGGTGAAATATCTCATGAAGAAACATGATTGTTTCACTGAAAAACAAGCATTTAAACAAACAAAAAGACAATTCTGGTTTTATTTTCTGATTAATAATTCACAGAGAAACATCTCTTCCTCTTTTGCTCTTTGCTAGAAAAAAAACAGAAGACAGTTATTGTTATGGAAATAAGTGCTTCCTTTTATTGCATTGTTTAAATATACTAGTTCAGTGCTTCTAAAAAACTCATAGTATTCAATATAAATATTCTAACATCATATTCATATTCTAGCAAGGGAAAGGAAACCTGCCTCATGACTAAAGGAACATATTCTATTTCTCAGAAGTTTGGGGCAGGCTTGGATGCAATCCCAGTACTGTATCTAATGTTAGATGCCTCCTGGGCTTCTTGAACATGCTCATTACAGCAGTGCTTGGATGCCTAATGAAAGAACAACTGCTTTTTTGCAGGATATGAAAAGACAAGTGAGAGGGAAGGAGATTCCTTAGGCAGGACAACAGAAAATAGAAGCTTTGACATTCTCATCCTCAGGGTCTTATCAGGATCATATGAGGCCACTAAGTCCAGTTTTGCTCTCTTAAGAGAAAAAAAGAAACAGGAAAGGTGACAGAAAATTATGGGAACTGCCCTAAGAGGCACCATCTGTCTTTTTTTGCCTTTAGCAGAAGAAGATACAGAATGCAGGGAGGTAAAGAGGTCATGCTGGTTTCCAGCAGCATCACCTGCAGCACCTTTGCCTTTCAGCCCTGGAAAAGTGTCTGGCTTAGTGACACCACCTGCACCAGAGCCAAAACAGGAGCCAGGACTTTGCCTTCAGCTGAACCAGAATGGGAACAAGCAGTCAGGGACACCCACCAAAAAAAAAAAAAAACAAAAAGCCACAGAAATCTCCAAAACCAACAAAAAAGTTCCCAAAAAGGTCCCCTATACCTGTTGAGGAAAATGCTGCTGACATCGTCGTGGCTGATGGGCGGCTTCTTGGAGCTCGCTGCCATCCTCAGGGGCCGCAGGAAGCAGTTCACCAGGACATAAAGCTGGTGCACGTACTCAGACTCAGCCTCCACCATGTTGAAAACTATCTGGTTCCTCTTCCTCATGCTCTCTGCATGAGGAGAACAAATATAGTCTTGGACAATGGTTTTCCATTTTCTTCTGCACAGCCAGCCCCGCATAAAGCTCTGAACCTAAAAAGGGATCATGCAGGAAAAGAAAGTTAAAAAAAACATATTATGTGACTTATCATAAGCTCTTCACTGTAGAAATAACCCTCAAAATTAAAAGTCTTTGCTCAAAAATAAAAATGTTCCCTTATCAATATATAATTGTTTTGTAATTGAATATATTCTACATTTCTGTTTGTTAAGGGTCATAATTGTTGCCAGGAAACAGACTGTAAAACATGGCATACACAAAAGGGAATCTTTCACTGCCAGCTGGAGTGTTGTCCCCTTCCCATCAGCACGAGTGCAGTTCCTTCTTCCTCCCCCTAGAACATTTCTCTTGTACCCCAAAGGTATCCTGCAATACCTCCAGGTAACACAGTCCAGCACAGACTCAATATCATTATTGGCAGAATTCTTAAATTATTTTTTAAGCTCACTTTGCTTTCCATTTTGAACACATAACATTTGGCATGGGTATTTAAAGTTAGGTATCAATACATTGCTTGGTATCAGACACCAAGGTAACAAATATGGTATTCAAAAAGACAGATGTTTGGCATTCTTAAAAAGCACTTCTATGTCACGGAAAAATCTAACTAAGCGCAATATTTATTGAAGGTGCAAGTGGATTAAAGATTACAGAAGAGGTCTACATCTGGTCACAGGAAATTTCATTATGTCTGTGCCCTGATCTTGATGTGGAGATCATTTATCTTGAATGAGAAGTGCAAAATTTCACTGGTATCAGTTTACTCTGAAAAAATAACTTAGAATAAAAGGGGCCCAGCTTTCAAAATGACCAAGACACAGAATACAGTGAATTACATACAGATTCAAAGCTCTCTTGCTATTAAAAGGGGCATTCCCAGCTTCTGCAACAATGGCTAATCTACACGAAAAGGAAAACTCACACCAAGTTACCAGCTCAGGGCTGACCCTGGCTCAAACTGCACACCCCAGAAAATGACAGAAACCCGACACGTTCCATAAAGGATTTCATGCAAATACATCACAAGATTAAGTGTGACACAAAAATACATGTAATTGAAGAGATTTAAGTAGGGGCAGGGCAAAGAAAAACTTGCTATTCTACTGTACTTAAAAAAATAAAAAAAACTACAAAAAACTAGACCAAAAAACGGAAGCACACCCCTCATCCCACCCTCCTCCCTTTAAGCACAAAGACTTCATGTTTACCTTCTTAATTTTTTTAATATCTGGATCTTCATCTTCCTGGTTGCCTTGATAAGGTCGCATTTTTTCCTTTGTTTTATTCAGTGCTACAATCTGACAAAACCAAACACTCATTAAATGCTTCCTCAAGTTAAGGAAACCCTTGGTTGGAGAACTACCAGAACAACAATTTCCCCTTCTCCCAGCCTGTGGAAGGGGCACAGAATGACCAGCACACGTTCGGGGACAGGGACTGGGGCACTTCAGGCCAGTACAGATCCCTGTCCTGCTGGAAGGGGGACCCAGAACCAGCAGGTGCTGCCCCCAAAACTAACTGTGCCTTTTGGGCTTTATCAGCTTGGGACTGCAACAAGGTTTTTAACAACATCCAGGGAATCAGAGCGGTCCTGGACAGTCCTTAACACCATCACAGCCAAACTCAAACCTGAACCCAAGGAGGAAACAGTGAAATCAGTGACACCCACTCTGCAAAGCAGTGTGTCATCTTAGGGGGATGAAAACGTGACAGGATGTCAGGAAAAGTAACCCGATCAGCCCAACAGACCTCAATATTTCAAAGAAAATTATAATTCTAAGGAGTCACTGGGGGACTGCTATGTATTAACCTCACTGGGTTCTGCCATTTTCACAGAATACTACAGAAATACTGAATATCACTGATGCCTTAAGTTTTATCTTTCATATTTTCCAGATTCTATACTGCATACTCTGAGCTCCATTTAAGCATCAGCAGTTCTCCTCACAGCTCAGTCCCACAGAACAATCCTTGTCCAGCCCCAGAACCAAGGGCACCGCTGCAGCTTCAGCCCCAAAAAGTGCAAACAGCAGGGAATGGAGCAGAGCAACCTGGGAGGGTGGCACTGCACAACTGGAGCTGGAATTGGACAATAAACCCCAGTATGGAAATGGACCAGAACTTATAAAAGTGTGAGAACTCATGACTTGAGGTCCATCTTGGGTCCATCTTGGGTGCACCTTTGTAGCCGCAGCTCTCTTCATAGAGAGCAGGCAAGCACAGTTTCCCAAAGATATTTCCTGGGAATTGCAACAAGGAACCTCAGAGAAAGAGAAAACAATTCTTATCTCTATTCTCTGCTCCTGATGTTTTTGCACATGTGGAATATGCTAGGAAGATTGAAGGGAGTCCTTAATTGGATTCTTGTGATGGTTGCTTATATTAATTGGCCTGTTGGGTCAAAGCTGTGTCCTGGCTGTCTCAGACAGTCACAGGTTTCTCTTCAGTATTTTTTTTAGTATTCTTTTAGTGTTCCTTAGTGTAGTATGTCTATAATCTAATGTAATCTAATTTTAATAAAGCAATTGTTCAGCATTCTGAATCAATGGAGTGAGATGCCAACCATTCCCTGCATCAGGGGCTCCTAATTCTGCTATACACCTTGGGTGGAGCCATGGCCAGGCTCTTGTACTGCCCAAGATGCAGATCCTTTGAAGGATTTTTAATAAATCCTTTATTCCTTTAACTCTGTCTAGCTCTGCTCTAGGAGCCTCCCAAAGCATCCCCACAGCTCTGCACCCAGCAGAAGACTCCAGTCAGTGAGTGCCTGATGGCTCTGGCACTCACCTCTGACTTGAGCCTCTCAATCTCGGTGTCCTGGTCCTCCAGCTGGTGCCGGAGCTGGTTGGCCGCCACCTTCTCGGTCTCCACGATCTGCACCAGGTGGATGTACTTCTGCATCAGCACCTCCCGCTCAATCAGGATGTCTGAGTAGCTGCCAGGGAAAGAACAGGTCACTAAAGACAGCCACATGCTGGGTTTTAGTGGGTTTAGTTTAAGAAGGCTTCTGCTCCTCAAACAACTGTAAAAACAGAGACTGGTTCAGGTGAAAACATGTTTTAAATGATTCCTCTTCTGTGCCTAAAGAACTGTTCAGAATTATTGTATTTGCAGGGTGCCCTGATGAAGGAAGGAATGATGAATCTGACTCCATGTTCTCAGAAGGCTAACTTATTATTTTATTATACTATAATGTATTAAAGAATACTGTATTAAGTTATACTAAAGAATACAGAAAGGATACTTACTGAATGCTAAAAAGATAATAATGAAAACTCCTGACTCTCTCCAGAGCCCTGACACAGCTTGGCCCTGACTGGCCAAAGAGTGAAAACAACTCACAGCAGAATCCAATGGAACAATCACCTGTGGGTAAACAATCTCCAAACACATTCCACATGAGCACAACACAGGAGAAGCAAATGAGATAAGAATTGTTTTCCTTTTCTCTGAGGCTTCTCAGCTTCCCAGGAGAAAAATCCTGGGCGAAGGGATTTTTCAGAAAATGTGAATGCCACACATAATAATCGTTATTCTTCTTGGCATGATAGCCAACTGTGCAAAACATAACTATTGTTAGATATTTATTATTGTTATATGTTTACTGTTGTTATATGTTTACTGTTGTTAGATATTTACTATTGCTAGATATTTACTGTTGCTAGATATTTATCTATTATTAAATATCTATTATTAGTAGAAATTTAGAATAGAAATTCGACAAGGTAGAGGCTTTGTCAAGCCTCTAAAGGGAGGAAATGATGCCTTAAGATTTAGCTTTCATATTTTCCAGATTCTGAACTGCATCAGTATATAACTCTGAACTTCATATAAAGTGTTATATCTCCTCACAGCTAACTTAGACAAAACAATCCTTTTCCAGCCTAATATATTTTTAATAAATACCTACTTTATTTCTTTATTCTGCCTAGCCTCTGTTCTAGGTGTCTTCAGGTATCACAACCCCCTCATGGGACATGGAGAGATAACATAGCCCCAGTGGCAATAAGCCTGCAGAGCCACGCTTGTTTTGGCTTAAGTTATAATATGCAGCTTGATCATAAACCACCCAAATCATAATCACCAAATCATCCAGACTGAGACAGTTTAACATCCTTTTTTAGACACTGCTGCAACAGTATCCAGTTTCACAATATTCAGCTACTGAGAGCAAGATAACAGCACTTTTTATGAGCTTCTAATTCTCATGCTTGGCCAAAGAACTCAGTAAATTCATTTTGTTTTATGTATTTTAAGGTCTTGTTTTTTTCCCATCTTTTGGGAGGACTTGGGGGAGCATGTAGCACTTCATCAGAACTATTCCTCTCCATCTGCCAGATCAATTTATGAAAGAATTCCCATCAAAACTGTCATTTCAGTGCGCTAACACATGTTTTATTTTTTAGGCCTTTTTAAAATTACTGAAATAAATGCCTTTAATCCAATCAGTATCAGGAACCACAGTATCAGTCTTTCCTTTAGCTCTTGGGCAGCTTTTCCCTGCAAAGGGACAATATCCCTAGCGCAATCAGATGCCACAATCAGAGCCCCACATCAGAAATGCTTCCCAGCCTCAGGCAGAGGAGCAGTAAGTTTCTCCCTATGCAGCATCTTCACCAGACTGACCCTGAAGCGGCAAAAGCAAGACACTTTGCTGCCTCTTACCCTGAGTTTTAGGAAGGTTGTTCCTCTGAGAATAATGGAAATTTATGAGATAAAGACCAAACAAAACACAGCAGAATGGAGGCCCTAAATCATTGACAAGGGATCTCTCACTGTTTGATATCACATCTTTTTCCATTGCTGAGTTTGAGCACAGCATTTAACAGAAGGAACTTTGGGATTGCAAATCTTTTCCCTTTAAATATCTTCCTACTTGTTACAGCACTCATAAAACAATGAATATTTGCTATAAAATACTGTGAGGTTCCTAAAATTGCAGTAATGTGCATCATCTACAATGTAGTTTTTCTGTAAATATTTACTCGTATTTCAATCAGTGTTAGTGCATCTCCACACTGAAGGGGGCCAATATTAACCACAGCTATTGAATTCAACACCTAACCTGGAAAACAAGCTTGGATTTAAAATAATTAGAATAAGTTTCCACAGCTACCATAAAGCAAAGGTTTTTCGTCCTTGTACAGATTATAAAAAGAATAAGAAGGGAATTTAATTCTATTACATTTGCTGTTGTATTTTGACTGCTGCAGAAGTAAACAATACACTGGAAAAAGGAAGGTCAGGGCACCTCTTTCAAGAAGTAAAAACCACACATAAATAAATCTATCATGAAGCAATCCACTTATCATTCAGCTGCGCAAGAAACAGCAGTAAAGTATGAGATTAGTTCTTCAATTTTTTTTGTTTGTTTGTTTGTTTTGTTTTGTTTTGCTTTGCGTTGCAAGAATTCTGGGGTTTTTCTTCAGAAACCAGAGTACTTCACCTCTTTGCACCCTAAAAAGGCATTTGTACATTCTAAGAAATTGTCTGAATCAAAAGGACTAATTATGTCTCAGTTAGCACTAATTGTTTTACAATATTACTAAGATGAAACTATATGCAACATATGTAATGAAGTGCTTTGATTTAAATTTAATATAAATAGTCTTTCCCACCTAAAAGCAAATCCAGACCAGTGAAACACTCTCTTTTCCTATTTATCATTTTCAAAATATTCTAGAAGTTTTGCTACCAATCATTTTCAATAGAGAATTTGAAGGGTTTCACTTTGGTTTTATTCAAACTGAGGAAAATAGTAGGACATAGACTCACAAGGATGAACTGCTGATGTAGGATCCAATATATTGTTACATACACTGCTTCTCTTTCACTTTTTTGTTTCTTCCTTTAGGGGAAGAAATTTATGTGTATTTCTTGGATTCTTTAAATGCATTAAGCTGGACAGCTTTGCTTTACTGGGAAATAAGAAACTTTGCTCTGGAAGACTGGAGATTTTGTTCTTTTGAGATGCTCTTACAGCAATTCAGTGGGGGGCCTTTTTGCTGTCTAAAATGTCAGACCCAGCCTGGAAACCAAACAACATCTCCTTCACTCCCATAATTAGCAGTATGAAGAAGAGTTAATTAGAAAAGACTGTGTACACCTACACTAACTTATAATAGGCTAAATCCATTTTCCTTCTCAAAACTACTGCTGGGAAAGGAAAAATCAGAGGCTTTTGGAATAAACCTCACATTCTTCCAACAGCCCCTTCCATCCATCTCTCTGCATGCCTGAGTAGAGATCACCATGTCCAAATGTGTTAATCTGAACATCCAGAGTAATCCCAGGAGCCTTACAAGAGGACAGGGTCTCAAGACTGACATGAACACACATGTATAAAAAATCCTTGTAAGAGAAAATTGTAACAAAACGTTCAGATGTCAAAGCAACACAGGAAAACATATAAAACAACTTGTAAGCAGCCAGTCTAGGTCTGGTTTTCTGTCTAGGGTATCGTTTAATAGAAAGAAACAACTGCTGCAAACCAAAGCTTATATGACGTTTTATTAATATTTTTCTGAGGGAAGCAATTCTGTAATGTCTAAAACATCCTGAAAGCTGAGGCTGAACCTGTCTACTACCATCATCTGTAGGAACAGGGCTCAAACCAGGTATTTCAAGAACTTCTGATTGACCATCACCCACCACATGGAGAGAGGAAGAAATTAATAAAACCCTGATAAAACCTGCTGCACCATTCAGTCTGACATACTCAGAAAACCCAGGAAAACTGGAGAAATTTTAGCCTCTGGCAGCAAGCCAGGATACAAGTTCCAGTAGTGCTACCAGCAAATACTTTTGAGTTTTGTCCCAGAATGAGACCAGAGTTATGGTTCATTGGAGCAGTCCAAGCTAATTGCACTAAAGCTGCTCAGGCTGCTGGGAGAAGCAGGCATTTGGTCTGGCCACATCAAACCACCCTCTTGAAAAGCAAAATGCACAGCCTAACTCACTCCTTATGAAAACCAGGCTCTGGCTGTCTGCAAGGCAGAAGAAACTGCCTGCATTTTCCCCACACCCACCTTGAGCTGCTGCAGGACTCCTTAACAGAGGAGAAAGAGCTTCCAGACAGGTTTTAAAGCCTGATGGCACAGTCACAGCCACAGCAGGGATGGGAACAGTAAAAGCTGCACTAGAACATAACCAATCCACCCCTGTAGCTCCAAGCAAGGTGGCTTGGGGTGTGATCCAGGGTTCTGAGGGATCCCTGCACAGACAGAGCCACAGGGCACTTTCAGGAGGATTCCACACCCCAAATGGTTTTTACTACACGATCGTTTTAACTGAGAGGGGGAAATGCCAGCTGGGAGACAGAGCCTTTGGAAAAGTGGGACCAACAACCAAAGCACCCAAACCACATCCGTGGGGAATGGCTCACTCAGGAGAAGGGTGGGAGGGGAGGGAAGGCCACCCTGTCATGTGGGATGGAGACTGTGCTGGAAACACCTCTCACCAGCCAATGTGTCACCCACCAGGCTCACACCTCACACCAAAACCAGCCGCTCCCATTGTCCTGGCGCTCCAGCCAGGAAAATCTGACCATTTAGGAATGGTCAGATCTGAACCCTTTAGGAATTCATCCACAAACAAGCTGGAGGAGAATGGCACCCTACCCCATTGTGCAAAACTGAGACAGGACTCAAAGCATGAGGAGCCATGAATCACAGACTCATGGCATGGGTTGGGTTGAAGGGACATTAAATCCCACTCAGTGTCACCCAGCCATGGCAGGGACACCTCCCACTGTCCCCATGCCCAGCCTGGCCTTGGGCACTGCCAGGGATGCAGGGGCAGCCCCAGCTGCTCTGGGCACCCTGTGCCAGGGCCTGCTCACCCTGCCAAGGGACAATTCCTTCCCAATATCAATTTTAAGTCCTTTTTTTAGTTTAAAACCATTCCTCCTCATCCTCTTGCTATCTGCCCATGTAAAACATCATTCTCCCTCTTTTTCAGGAGCCCCCTTTCAGAGGGAAGCTCATGAAAAGCTGCCATGAGGTGTACCCAGAGTCTGTGGAAAGCCTCTCCTCATCTCCTCTCAGGCTGAGAGCAGCCACCAACCACAGGGGTGTGAAACTTCTTATGGGTTAGAGGGAAGAACATTTTGGGGTTGTACAAGGCTTGTTATGGAAGTGCAGGAACAAAAGGCAGGGAAAGGGAGGCATGGAATAGGTTTGAGGAGCAGCAAGCTTTGGAAAACACAGAGATAAGGGGATAAAAGGGGATAAAGGATCACAAGTAAGCACAGTGATCAATACACTTGTCTGGCCATGATCTGCACATCACCACCACTACCCATTGTGCCTTCTCACCAAACCCACCTCTCGCTCCTCTCCTTGGTGAGGGGACTCCATGTGTGCACCCCTGCAGCTCTCAGCGCCCCTTGCTGGAGCTGGGACCACGAGCCCACAGGTCTCTGCAGTGCCAGGGGCACACAGGAGCGCTGGAGGTGTGAGCCTGGCCCGGGTGTGTGACCACCAGCCATGGCCGAGCCGGGCCAGCCGAGCGCTGGGGACGCACCAAGGCCGGGCTGCACCAACAGGGACTCGGTGATTCAACTGCTGGAAAGGGTTTAAATTAAACTAAACCAAACTCTACTAAACCCAACAGTTTAGTGACTAATTAGAAACTCCAGGGTGCTCTGCTTGACACAATGCAAAGCAAACAAAAGCGGCTTCTGGGAACACCACAGGCCTGGGTGGTTGGCTGAGGGATGGCTCTGCAGGCCCCTGTGCACCCAGATGGAGCCGAGGCACAGCACAGGCAGGGTTTGATATTTTTCAAATCCTGTACTGCATTAGGGTATAACTCTAAACTACATACACAGTGTTAGTTGCTGTCTTCACATTTTGGTCAGACAACACAGTCCCTCTGGGCCTGACACTCAAGGGCACCCTACAGCCTCAGGCCCTGAAAGTATAAACAAAAGTGATTTGGGGGGAGCAAATTGGGGTAAATGACTTCATTAGCTGAAGCTGGAATTGGAGGATTAAGCCCTGAAATGTAAATGGGCCAAATTTATAATTGTGTGAAAAACTCGTGACCGTTGTCCATCTAGGATGCAGCCTCTGGGAGGTTTCTAACTGCCCAAAATGCACCTATTGAAGACCTTTAATAAATATCCACTTTATTCTCTCAGTCTTATCCAGCCTCTGTTCTAGGCAGCCACTCCAGGGCACTGCACTGCAAAAGCTGTCCCAGACCAGGACAAGCCCTGCAGCAGCATAGGGCTGTGGTGTCACACAGGGGACACTGGCCCAGCCCTGAGCCCAGGGTCCCCCAGGGCACGGGTTGATGTGGTCACCCAGAGCTGCTCCACTGCCCACCCGCAGGGCTGGCCTGGGAGAGGACAGGGCTCCACTCAGTGGCACCAGCGATACCTTAAGTTTTAGCCTTCATATTTTCCAGATTCTGCACTACATTAGGATGTAGCTCTGAACTCCGTATAAAGCGTCAGCAGTTCTCCTCACAGCCCAGTCACACAGAACAATCCTTTCCCAGCCCCAGAACCAAGGGCACCGCTGCAGCTTCAGCCCAGAAAGTGCAAACAGCAGGGAATGGAGGAGAGCAACCTGGGAGGGTGGGACTGCGGAACCTGGAGCTGGAAGTGGACACTGAACCCCAGGATGGAAATGGACCAAAATCATCAAAGTGTGAAAACTTGTGTCTCTGAGTTCATCTTGGGTCCATCTTGGGTTCACCTTGGGTGTACCTTGAGTGGAGCCTTGGCCAGACTTTTGTGCTGCGCAAGGTAGATCCTTTGAGGCCTTTTAATAAATACCCACTTTATTCCTTTAACTCTGTCTAGCCTCTGCTCTAGGCATCACCAGAGGAGGACATAGCTCCCAAAGCTGGCTGCCCAGGCAGCACAAGGCCTGCAGCCCCAGGGCCTCACTTCACAAGCCCTAAATCAAAAACTACGAGCTGCTCATGTTCAATTTTAGTTCTGAAGCAGAATCACTTGTGTTTACATGGCTCGTGTCCTAAGCAATTCGGGAGCTGCCTGGCTCCTTGTGCGTTACCATGGCACTGCAGATTAGCTGAGGTGAGTGTGGATGGGAGGAGGCTGCAGAAAGTGCACTTCGGCAGCAGCTTTGCCTCCTGTTATAAATGACAAATACAGTTATTGCCTTTCACATTTATGTATTAGCTTTTGTTTTGCAAGTCATTATTGATCACAAAGATCCCGACATGGTACAATTCGTGATTACTTTTAGCTGCTTTTTGGTATAGTATAATCTGTCCGTTTAGGTATGCGCTGTATAGCTTATAGAAATACTTGATAAATATTGAAGTAAAAATTTAAAATCTAAATATAAATATTGAAATATTTGATAAATATATTATATCTTAGGCCATAGTATAATATTAAAATAGAGACTTTCTGATGTTAACATGCCTTTATGTAACTAACTCAAAGAATGGTGTAAGATAAGTATGTGGTTCCTTGCATTTGTAGACTATCTGAGGGGTAAAATAAGAGTGACAAAAACCAGAACCCAATTTACTGGCTCCTCGTTACCAGGGAGTGTAAAAACAACAGGATGGAACCACAAGAAGAAATAAAATATATTGGTTTAATTTACAAGATGGTATGAAGACAAGCCAAAGGTTAAAACCAAGCAAAAGAACATCTAAACCCAAAGGAATGTTTGAATATATACATATCCAACTCAAACTCTTATGAATATGCCTGCACCCCTGTAATGTAACAGTACATAGAGAACATGGTTTAAGTTAGTGGTGTGCTTTTAGCAAATAGCCAAGCACCCCAGCACTGGATTTTATCCCTTTTATCCCTTATTAAACTTCTAAAAACTTTGAAGATTGAGCACCGTTTCTCACACTTCCTGCATTCCTCAGGCCTTCAGTGAGATGGCTTTAATTTAGATTACACCTAAACCGTGGCCACTTGCCACCCAGGCCTCTCCTCAAGCACAGACTACTTCATGGCTCAAGGTCCTACCACATGCCTTTTCACAACACTGTGGTTCAGGTCATTCAGAATTTCGGTTTCAAAGTCAAAATTTTATTTGTCACACTTCATCATCTTAATGGCTTGACGTCCTCTTTCTTACATTTATTTTCTGTAAGAGTTTTTAAGGAAAAACTCATTTATTCATCTGTCATATCATTAATTTCCTCATTCATATGACACACTTGTCTCTAACAGAAGACTAATCCTAGGGCTTTTTCTAATAAAATAATATATTCTTCCTGAACTAATTTCAACTGCAGCATAATTGCTAATGAAAGATAAAAGACAGTGAAATAAGCATTGAATGTTAAAGGTGTTTTTTTCCTATAAGGTACTCATGAATTGCAAACAACATCCAGCTAATACATGTAATCATTTCTTTCTGTTTGGAAGATGAGTTTAGGTTGTCAAAGTATTATCCATTTATCTATAATAAAATGGATCAGAGGGTCACAAATCGAGTTCCATACCTTGCTTGGTGAATAGCTTCTACCCACTCATCTCCATCAACCTCATCCTCACAACGCAGCTCCAGTGGCTTCTGCCCCTCATGGCCAAAGAGAACAGTAAAGTAATGCTGCAAATCAGAACAAAGGAAAAAAGGGTTCAGAAACTCGTAAATTAAAAAGATATATAAAATTTAAAAAATAAACAAAAAACAAACAAACAAAACAAAACAAAACCAAAAAAAAAAATTGCCATGCAGCAAATAAAAACCATCAGAAGACTTTCTATACTCAGCCCAGTGTGTTGCCAGCCCAAGGAAGGTGTGTTTTAAGTTTTAGTCTTGAAACATGGATTGAAGTTAAAACTACCCTGAAAATATTCCCCTGTGTATCAAGGTAATAGCTTTCATGTACTTATTGCTAAGTTATTGTTCTTAAACTTCCACATCCAAGACAACAAAATACAATTCCCTAAAGAGCTCCTACAGCCAAGTACAATAACAGAAATACAGTGGGGTGTCTGCAGTTCTCCCTCACGTTTTTTAACCTAAAACTTCCCTCAGCCAGTGTGGGGATCCAACTCTGGAGCCACCAACACCTCCTCCCAAAAATGCAGATTGTGCACTGGCTCCAGCTTATTGCCCACCTTCCCAGAAGAACAGGGACCCTTCTCATCCATCACACTCCCAAAACATGTTTTCCCCTCTCTCAAGAAGTCTCACCCATATCCATATGGCAACTACCTTTTTTTTTCACAAGAAAATGCTATTCACCCAAAATCCGGCACTTCTTGCATGAAGGGCATTGCCCTGGTGTGCTCCACAGAACTTTCAGGGAGGTTTCTGCCACTGTCAGAACACAGCATGAACAGATTTTGCTGGTGGGGAGGGGAGAGCCACCTTAGCTCCCACATGACAGGGACGGATATTTACAACCTTATTTTGCACAGCTTGTGTACCAGCTTACAGCCAGGCAGCAAACAGGCTTCTTCCAGCTCCGATGAAAACAGGTCAGAAAATATTCTACCTAAACACACCTTCAATTTCCACAAGTGCCCTAAACACACCCTTTAGAAATCCAGGTGTTTCACAGGCAGGAGGACAAGTAAGGGTCATAAAAACACCTGGGTTTGGGTCTGAGGTCATTCAGGAGCAATTCTGACTGAACTTATCTGGATCCCTCCAGTGTCCTCACTGCCCAGAACTCCCCCAGCCCTCATCCACCTCCACACCTGTGCACAGGGAACAGAAATTCCTGTCTGGGCTCCAACAGCCAAACTCGAGCACTCCTACATTTGGCGTCCATTTGAGCAACATGAGCACAAAAAAAGGCATTCCAGGAGGAGAAATTATTCACTTGTGCATTGTATTAGTTTGTTAAACACCACTATGAATATAAAAAGCACTCTTCACGCAGAAGAGCACCAGAACCGCAGGATTACAGATAATCACAACAAAAATGAGGCCAAATCAGAAGCAGCATTCACATTTAACAGGCTTTAACTAAATGAAGTTCAGGCTCAGACATGTTAAGTCTCAGAAATTAAACTGCTCTAGAGCCCAAATAAGGAATAATAAATTAGTACAAGGACAATCTTATAACCTGTGGGGTTTCAACAGAGCATATCACTTAAACCTGAATATCATGAATCAGAAGGAAAAACCCATTTAATCAGGTCCATAGGATTCTCCATAGCAGTGAAAGATAAAAACTTTTAGAACAATACAGTGCAGTTGAAAATAACCTACAGCACAGTAAAAAGTGCAGCAAGATCACACACAAATGTGCTCTGTTTATGGAGTGGAATAGCCTATTTTAAAAAGCATATTTAAAGATAAATCACACTGTTCAGCACTGCATATTATGTAACAAGTTATTTGCGTTTCATAAAGCTGTTACATATAAAATTAGAATAAAGACACAAGTGCAGACAAGCACTGGATTTAATCCCATTGTGTGGGGATTCAAGTTAAAGGGAGAGACAATATCAGAGTCCTCCCTACTTTTCAAGTGGAGCAACTCAGACCTCTTTAAAGCAAGACTTGCAGTGATCTCATGTCACAGAATTTAAACTCAGAGGTGTGCAGTTACCATGGTGACAGGCACGCCAGAAACACACAGTTAGACCAAGAAAATGCATGCATTTAAACTAACTTAGAGGGCAACCACAGCAGCTCTGGATCCAATGGCAACTAAAGCTAAATTACAGAAGGCATTTGTTTTGAAATCATCTACATCTGTCAGCCCCCCAAACAGGCATATTGCATTCAAGCATCAGCATCAGGTCTCACTTCATTTCATGCTCTAGAAATAGTCAATTCTAGAGCAAGAAAAGTGCAAGAAAAATACCATAACATGCCTCTAAAAAGAATCTCAAAGTCATCTTTAAATTCTTTTTTCAAAATAAATGTTGCTCATTTAAAAAACTAATTTACTACAACAAAATAAGATGGTGTCTGTGATGCACTATTACATTCTCCAGTAAGTGATGTATGTGAGTGGGCCTGTATATATAATTACACAGAGACAATATAATTTTAGCACTGCCATTCAATGCCAAACAGTTCAGCTTGCACATCACTGCAGCACAGCACAGGTAAAAAACACCCTTTTGTATACACACCATCCTTCTCGTGAAGGGAAAACAGTAAATATTTAAGCACTGTAGCACCTATTTACATCAACTACCCTCATCACCATCATTATCCCGTCTGTTGGATATCAGGAATGCACTTGTGTTTCAACTTCAGCTAGACAATTCTCTTGTTTATGTTTATTCTGAAAACCACTGGAATCATAGAGGGTAATATGAACAATCTGTGTTTTGACATAAAACAAATGAAGTAATTTCATTTCAAGGCGTCTCTTCACGGCAAGGCTTCATTTGCATAAAAACACCTTTGGCCGAGTTCTTGAAGGTAAAGTTGGAGAAAAAAAGAGGAGGGGAAGCTTCAGGTACCTGGCACAGGTATGAAGGCGTGACTGAGAGCCAAGGAAGGAGTTGAGGGACATCAGGAGCACTGCTGTGTGTCACTCCTTGGCTCCTACCTGGGGCTAACCAGAGTTTCTCCCTGCAGTGAAAGGAGCAGTGAGGGAGGAGCTGATGGGTGCCTGCTGCAGAGAGAAGGCTGGAGCCAGGCTCAGACTCTGGGTGCGGAAATCCTGCACCAGAGCTGGGCTGCCCAGCAGCTCACAGCACACCTCTGCCCTTGCAAACCTGCCCAAGGGATGGCAGCACTCAAAACAAGGCAGCAAAACCTCTGCAGCTCCAACATTTCCCTTTCAGAGGGGAAAGAACATTGCTCTGACTAAAAAAAAAGAAATCAATCAAACAAACTCTCACCAGAAAAAAGTGCAACAGCAAACAAACAAACAAACAAAAAACACACACACAAAACAACCCCACAAAAGCAAAAATCCAAAAGCCAACCCAAAAAACCCCATAAGAAAAAAAAAAGATTAACCCAAATGATAGATTTGTAACAGAAATTCTGCTTTTCAGTCCACAGAGGTCAATGAGTGGTGATGCCCCAGACAACTGCCCTTCCCTAAGACTTCCTTGCTAAACATAAAACTAATTTATAATAATGCACTGTGAAATTGTCATTTTAAAACTTAGTTGTGCCATGATCTGGCCAGGTGCTATTTCCTGATTTTTCACTGATTTATTACAGTCCTGGCCTAACTATTCAAGCAGGATGTTGAGAGTAAGTTAAAAAGCAAATTACAGGTATCAATATTGATAAGAACGGGATACAGTGATGAAAAACAATGGTGGAAATTTTGCCTGTGTACCAAGATTGCTACCAAAACATTAAGAGCCATAACAAAAGCCAGTCTTCAATGTGAGGCATTAGGAAGCTTTATCATTTGCCATGTATTTAAGGCTTACATTTACTGCCTGATGTTTGCAAGGGTGTGTTGCAAACCTTTGATGCTGGAAATGGTGGCAGAGGTGATTAATTAAAATTTAACATGACAAGCTAAAAATATTTATTGTTCTTGACTTCTAAAGGCATTTTCATTTCAGAACCTGGAAGCCTGCGTGCAGCCTGAAATGCAAGTAAATTACTGAGCAAAAGAGAACAATCGCTGCAGCAACTGAAAACTCCTCAGTAATCCCAGAAGGAAAAGCAGCAAATTGCAGTCTAAATCAAAGCAGCTTATGCTATCCAAGGACACATTAACTCATGGAGTTTTCAGATGTGTTCTACAGTATTTTGCCCAGCTTCTGAAACACAGAGCAAAATGTGTATTCTGTATTACTCACATCCTGGGGAAAGGGAAGGAAAAGAAGGGGAAATGAAGGGAAGAAGGCAGCACCTCTAGGAGGGAATAAGTGGGCAAGGATGAATATGTGGAAGCGAGGGAAATGTTTAGGGGAGAAGGCAGCAATCCCTCACAGAGAGAGATCATTTACAACAATGTGTGGCGTCAGGACAGGAGGAATGGTTTCAACCACAGGAGGGTGAGATGGGATATTGGGAAGGAATTGTTCTCTGGGAGGGTGGGGAGGCCCTGGGATGGAGCTCCCAGAGCAGCTGTGGCTGCCCCTGTATCCCTGGAAGCGCCCAAAGCCAGGCTGGAGCAGCCTGGGACAGGTGTTCCTGCCATGGAGGGGTGGGATGGATGGGCTTTAAGGTCCCTTCCAACCCAAACCATCCTGTAATTCCATGGCTGTGCCAGCAGCATGGTGGGCAGGAGAGCTCCTCTCTGCCAGGGAAGATTCCCCCATGCTGGGACTCGCTGTGCCACCACTCCTGGCAGGAAATCCACACCCCATTGCTGCTAAATTAGCATGAGAACGGAATGATGACAGGACTGAGAATTCATTTTGAAGTTTCCAGGGAGATCTTCTGAGCCAACACATTTCATGCTTGTATCACACCAATTAGTAGAAGCTATAATGAGAACAGGATTAGTGGACATCAGAATTAACACAATGTATTTGGGAAGAGTCAGATGGTTTTTGTACAAGGATGGCATGTCCTGTAAACCCAGAGGAGCTCTCAGAGAGGTCAACAGGTGTTTGAATTGCAATAAAAATGGTTTTCACAGCGATTTTGACAGACATTTAGGGACATGCTTAAGCATCTAGGACTTAAAAGAAAAAGGTCACTCCACAGATGAAAAAAAAAAATTAAATAAAAGAAAAACTAAAAAAAATCTGCTCAAAAGCTAGGAATCAGTTGGACTATTGGGCCATCTGTCAGTTCTTAGAATGAAACAAAGTCATCAAAGGACTTCCTCAGGGAATTCTGTTGAGGACTGGGACAGCCATGACAAAGGATGACAAAGTTTGTAAATTATTTGAGATAGTAATGATGAGAATCTATTATTAAGAACTTCAACAGGCCTGAGTTACTGGGAGAGCAAGAGGGCAGTCAGAATTAATTGTCACAAATGCAAAATGACACACATGAGGAAAAACATTCCAAGCTTCACGTGTGGGAAGATGGACTTTGTGCTTGGTAGCACCACTCAGGAGCAAGGTCCCAGGAAAGGTTTCATGGAAACACCATCCCAATGCTCAGACATGCCAAAAGAAGCAAGTCAGACTACAGGCATGGCTGGGAAAGAAACAGAACAAAGTGAACAAGGCAGTTACACTATGGAACATCCCAAGTACCGTGGGCACTTTTGGACTTTTCACACAGACATAAACTGGGAAAGGTTCAGAAAAAAACAGAAGCGGTGTGGAAAAGGTTGGGTATGTCCCAGCTGGATAACTAAAAATTTAATGTGGGACCCCTCAGCACAGAGAAAGGACAAGGGATGATGGTTTTGAGAAGAAGGAGGCCAATTCAGACTGGATATGAGGAAGGAGTATTTTACCATAGGGTGGTGAGGCCCTGGCACAGACTGCCCAGGAGAACGTGGGTGCCCCATCCCTGGAGACATTCAAGGTCAGCCTGGGCAGGGCTCTGACCCACCTGATCAAGGTGAGGAAATCACAGCTCATTGCAGGGAGGGTTGGACTAGGAAACCCTTAAAAAGCCCCTTCCAACCAGAATGTTCTGTAATTCTATGGAAGGAACAACGTTGGGGATAGAAAAGGAGCCTGCAAAACCAGGAGGTGTACAAAGTGGATGAATAGAGTGTCACAGGTCTACTTCTTTTCCAATTAAAAGTAAAGAAAATCTATTAAACAAAGGTCAGAGAAAACAGCTTCAAAACAAACAGAAGAAAGTGGTTATTCACAGAGCTGGTGATGGTCTGGGGCTGCTCTGTGACAAAGGAAGCAGTAAATGCAGTGGCAGTGATGTGCAGGGAGAGCAGAGGGCTCACTGTGCAGGATTTCTGGGCTACCAAACACACAGAATTCACATATTAGTAATGCAAACAGTCCTGAAGCTGAAAATAACTGGAAAGTCCTTTCAGAGCAGAGGGAAGGGAAAAGTAAAAGTATTAAATAGATGCCTTCCCCAGCATGTCCTCACAGCCACTGTGTGGCACAGGCAATTAGAGCAGTTGGACCTTTGGTCGAAGCCTTTCTCATAGTCCTAGAGGGGCTAATTAAAACTTCCCTTGGTGGCATGAGAGTCTTCTACAGCCTTCAGATTGCTCTGCACCTGATTATAAACGAGATGCGCTGGTGCCTTCATAAAATGCTGGCTCTAACAAGTTTCCTGGGGTTTTTCTTGATGGTTTTGGGTTCAATTTTGATTCTTTAAAAAAATAAAGAAGTAATTTGCAAACCTGGTAGAGACACACTGGAGTATTTCAGGTTCCGTGTTTCTTTCTGGTGACACCTGGGGATTAAGGAGGAGTTTTTTTACAATTTTAGTGTTACTTCATCATCCCTGATAGGTAGACATCTGATACTGAACAGAACCAGGGAGAAAAATATTTCAGAGGGAAATTAGAATAGGGCTTTTATCTGCCTAGAGCACATTAGAAGATACTGATTTGGATCTCCCACACTGAGAATATTCAGAGATGGGCTCTGGTATCTGCTCCAGGTTTAGCTTCAAACTGGACAAATACAAAATATCTTGTACTGGGTGAGGGATGGGATGGCTTGATGTCTCCTTTCTTCAGCCAATATTGAATTAATCAAGTACCAACCTGCTCCATAAAATCTATTCTGACATCTGACAGTGAATTGCCTTCCTGAGCCATCCTGCAAATATTGTCAGGCCAAGAACAACTGAGGTAATTATATGTAATTATGCAATCAACAGTTTTCCAGTTAGGGAGATTACACATAAATGCCCCCTGTGTTATAAACTCTTACTCTGTCAATTAGAAAATACCAACTTGCATGCAAAACAGAAGTCAAGGAATACACAAAGGTCATTGAGGACCTAAATTCTCCTGCAACACTGTTGACTTGCATTGAAATTACACCAAATTACAATGGTTACAGCACTTGTTTTCATGGATGAGAGAACCAGGCTAATATGGCCCCATCTGCTCTATTTTCAATGCAGACCATTTGTACTTCAGCAGCAGTTTATCAACAGGGGAAAATTCTGCCACATGAAAGGAAAATTTTAACAAGTAAAACCTACAGGAATGGGTACAACAAGTAAGTGCAGCTAAATTATTCACTCACAATAAACTGAACACGGGTACCTTCATCTCAAAGTGCATTTGACACAGCCCAGTGGGAATTTGCTGCCAGAAACCACAAGCCACTTGCTTCCCAGGGACCTGAGAGCTGCCTTGCAGTGACAGCACAGTCTCTAGTCAACACTCACAGCCCTGCCAGGGCTGCTGCCTCCCTCCCACGTGCACCAGGGCTCCTGGGGCTGCCACTGACACATCTCTGCATCTCATTTCCCCAGGTGACTGATGCTGAGATGTGCCCTGAGGACACTTCTGCAGGCTGCATTCCTGAAAAGTGGAGAGCGACTCCTACAAAGCACGGCCAAATCCAGCCTGCCCGAGCCCAGAGACAGACAGAACTGCTCCAAAGACCTGGGGGTTGGACACAGCCAGCCCTGTGCTCACCCCCGACCCCATTCCCAGCATTCTGATCCTCCCAAGCACCAGGAAAAGGACACAGCGCTCAGAGCTGCAGCTCACGCGTAAACACAAAAATATTCCAGCCACCACTTGTTGCCTCTGCTCCCTCCAGGCTTGGGTTCCTCTCTAAAACATTCCTTATGCTGGCAAAGGAACAACCACTCCCGGAAAGTGCTGGTTTGATGGTAATTTGGGAGGTTTTTCAGGACATACACACTCATGTTGAGAGCTGAACAAACGGGCAGGCACCTGCGGACACTCTGGCAGTGAAATGTTTGCAGTGCAAGTGATGGAGAAGGAGCACAGAAATCCCCATTTTTTCCCTGCTGCAGGTGGGATGGGAGCACAGCCCTTCACTCCTCACCCCTGCCCCATTTCAGGGTCTCAGCAACTTCCATTTGGCCCAAACTGGAGGGAATGAACACTCAACTCACTCCAAGTTTTGGTCCCCCCTCAAGCATGGCCCAGGTGACATGAACCAGGACTGCAGCTCTACCACATAACTGAACACAATACAAATAAATTAGTAGAAATATTTTTTTTATATATATAAACATTAAAATGTTTAAATATACATAAATAAAATAAATAAAATATAAATAAAACTCAAATAAAAATATAAATAAATATATAAATAAAAATATAAATATAAGTAAATATAAATATAAATATAAGTAAATATAGTAGTAGAAATAGAGCTGTATCAGTAGGAATGTGGCTGCATCAATAGAAAATGTGATGTTCAAGCTGACACAAAAAGGACAGATGGGGAAAACAGACAGAAACAGACCAAAGGGAGTACTGTAATCATTTGCAGTGTTAAACGTTTTTCAGGACTCAAAGCTTTCTGTGTTTTGCTCTTTATTTTTTTCACACTGTCTCATTTTTTCACCAGTTGTCACAACCTTAACCTTTCTCCTTGTACTGACAGTCTTCCCCCTCCCTGTCCAAAGATCAGCCAGAGCTCTCCAGCCCTTTCCTCTGAAACTGGCAGTGCTGAGAGCTCCTCCACACCGATTCTGACACAAACCTCAGCATCAGGTTTGCCCTGCAGAAGACATCCCTGTATTTTAATTAAAAGATCAGACTTTAAAGGCCAGAACAAACATTTATAACCTTCCATTTTGATTACTTATGTAATATGGACCAGAAAAATCTCTCCAGAGAGCTCCTGCATCAAACATACAGGATCAAGATGAGACACACACCCTCCTTTATCCATCCTAACACAGAAAATAAACACAGAAAACAATGAAAAACCCTCCTGAGCCCAAGTTAAAATTTTCTAGGTAACAAATTACCCTCACTGCTGAAAACATGCAGCTTCATTTTAAAGAATGCGCAGGCAGATAAATAATGCAATTATCTGAACAGCCTGGAATTTGGAAGATTGCACTCCTATACTGTGTGCTGCAAAAGTGAAGCCTGGCTTCCTCAGCAAACACCATCACATATGTACCAAAAATAAAAAGGAACAAAGATAAATCCACCCCTAAGCATTCACACAAACAATTTCTACAGAGCAAACAATTTTAATGTATTAATTTAGAGGAAGAAGATTAATTGACTGTCTTCTAATTATATTCTCAAAATATGCAAACACAGCATTTGACATTTTCAAAGCTCTTTACAGACAGTAACTAATCTCCAAACTCCTCTACAAGGTAAGAATTATGGTGCCCATTTTAGACACCAGGATATGTGCAAAGATGCCCAAATATAGATCTGCTGTAAAAGAGTTCAACTCAAGACTGCTATAAACAGAGCTTCTCTCCCTGAAGTGAGCCAACACACGATAGGGAGGCACGAATAAGAAGTCAGCACATCTCAGACCTTGTTACACCCCTGTTATATATAATAATTTCTATCTATAAACATTTTCAAGGAAAAAAAAACCAAACACTTGAAATTTCAAGCAACTGCAGTTTTGTGTGAGATGAGGGACAAGGCTGGTACAGACACACACCAACGCCAGAGACTGACAGGCCTCTGATGGAAAATCAAAGACCACAGCAAAGAGCAAAACACAAGGTTTTCATGACACCTGAATGAAATTTTACTGCACAGGAAAACACCTTTTGTTTGCACCATGCTCCCTGACAGCCACACTCTGTGGTTAAGCAGCCCTGAAGGGTCAGAGCCTCATTACAACTTTGTAAAAAAATTGGCAAGAAATGCGACAGACTCTGGTTCTGAGCAAGAAAAGGTAATTGCAACACCAGAGCCTCGACCTCCACCTCCCCTGGACTCACAGCCCGCCACTGGCTGCTCTGGCCACCTGGATCCAAGCCAGGAGGGCAGGGAAGGACATTCCAGAGGCCATGGAGCAGAACACAGAGCTGCTCCAACCACAGCTCTCAGAGGAGCAGCGCCTTCACTAAAATTACATTTCCCAGCCTCACCCCCAGGACTGTGAGGAGAATAGTTCCCGTTTAGGGAACCTGTAACTGCCTCTCTCGGCACATCTGGACGTTCCAGCACATCTGGACATTCCAGACCCCCAGGGGATGGTCTGGACTGCACCAACCCCCTGAGCAGATGGGGTTCACTCAGAGGCACAGGGAGATAAAACACTGGCCTCACCTCAGCGCATCAAAGATCCAGTGACTGAGTCCTGTCCTGTCTCACCCACCAAGAAATGTAGATGAAATTTCCATGACATTTCTACACACATTCTTCAATCTACTGACCTTTGAATTCTCCAAATTTGCAATGAAAGGAACCCCAAACTAACAAAACTAACAAAAAACAGAAACAAAAAAAACCAAACAAACCAAACCAAAAACCAAAAAAACATGACCATACACACACACACAAAACAAAAACAAAAGAAAAAAAAAAAAACACCACCCCTAACAAAAACAAAAAACCAAACAAACACAAACCAATGATGCACCTCACCTTGGCCATAAAACAATTAAGATGTTTCCATCATATGACAATGCTTCCCTAATCCCCAGGACTTCTGACTGTCCATTTTCAATTTCTGGTTTTGCACAAAGATTGTTTGACATTTCCTTAACTGTTGACATTATTTGGCCATGCTGTAACAGTAAATACTCCAGTACTTCACCTTGCAAATACAGAAAAAAATCTCACACTGACGAGGTTTACAGCCACCAACGTTTTATAAAAAGGGTAAGAACTGAGTTGCACTACACCAATTGTGAGCTGAAAATTAAGTTTTCAAAATGTGGCCGGAGATTGCTGAAATGTGTTCAGGCTTTATGTCAAATGAAATTATGCTAGGGCTGTAAAACCAGTGCCATTACAGATAGAACCCACATTTTATAATATTGACTGTCAAAGACCCACTTAAGCACACATTCAGTTTTTAACAATCTACCCACCTGGCACTACAGCACGTGTTTTCTTTTCAGGTTTTTACTAATATGTCCCCAGTCATACTAACTGTGCTACACTCCATAGCTTAGTAACAGAGATTTTGGAGTTGATTCAGTTTGAAGGTTTTTCAGTGTGGAGTATTTTAAACACTGAGACAATATACCTAATACTCACCCAAATTAGTGTCATGATATATCAAAGGACATGTTGAAGTTTGCTTTTTAAGTAATTCAACAATTACTCATATTCTCTGATAACAGGATAGAAATTCCTCCCATCTTACAGAGGATGCCTGGATTTCTGTTCCCCCACAAACTCTGGTTTCAGCCACACCTGTCATTCCAGCACTATTATTTCAGCAGCAAAGGTGTAAATTACTGACGGTAGGAAGTTTAATCCCTTCCCCACTCATTGCCTTCATTTTGCCCTGCTCTCACCCTGTGGCAGAACCTCCCACCCACCCAAACACTGAAACCCCTGAGAGAGAGGGGAAGGGGTTTAAACCAGACAGACCACAAGGAGCTACAGAATCGCAGAGATCACAGAATTATGGAATTGTTTAGGCTGGGAAAGCCCTCGAAGATCCGAGCCCAGCACTGCCACGGCCACCACTGACCCCTGTCTCCAAGTGCCACATCCACAGGGCTTTGAAACCCCTCTGGGGATGGGGACTGCACCCGTGCCCTGGGCAGCTGTGCCAGGCTGGACAGCCCTTTCTAGGGAGGAATATTCCCAAAATCCACCCTGAGCCTGCCCTGGCCCAGCCTGAGGCCGTTCCCTCTGCTCCTGTCCCTGTTCCCTGGAGCACAGCCCGACCCCCCCGGCTGTGCTGTTGTGAGGTCCCCAGGGTGAAGTGAGAGATGAGAATTGACTCCAAGGTCTCAGAAGGCTCATTTATTATAGAATTATATTATATTATACCAAAAGAAAATTATATACTAAAGAAAGAGAAAGGAGACATCAGAAGACTAGAAAAGAATGAATAATAAAAACCCAAGACAGATTCAGAGTCTGAAAAAGTTGGGCTGTGATTGGCCATTAATTAAAAACAATTCACATGCTGGGTAAACAATTGTCCAAATCACATTCCAGAGCAGCAAAACATGGAGAAGCTGATGCTTCCCAGCTTCTCAGAAGGAAAAATCCTGGTAAGGGGATTTTTCAGAAAATGTCAGGGTGACACCCCCCCAGCTGTCCCCTCCTGGCAGGAGCTGTGCAGAGCCACAAGGGCCCCCTGAGCCTCCTTTGCTCCAGGCTGAGCCCCTTCCCAGCTCCCCCAGCCTCTCCCGGGGCTCCATTCCCTTCCCAGCTCCTGCTGAGCTCCTTTCCAGCACCCTGTAACTGAGGATACCCTTCCATCAACTCTTTCTCCCAGAAAGCTGTTGCAGTTCTGGGTATCCAGCAAAGAGGTGCTCTTTTTAGGCACAGAATTTACAGAAGGATTTGTGATAGAAAAGTTGAATAACCTCCTTGTTGATGCATTAGCCTAATTTCCATCTGACAGGCATTTTCTGGCACTGCTGATTGATCCTGATCTCTGGAAGCACCTTTCTGGTAGCAGAGGTTTCCAGATGTGAGCCTGAGGCTCCTGTCCCCTCATAGGCCACTCTGATTTCAGGATTAAATGTCTGAGATGGTATTTTTTGTTTGGACTTAGATGCTTATTAGTTCTTCTTTATATAACACTCTCACAAACTGTGAGGTCTGCAGTGCTTCACTCTATCAAATTAAAAGTAGAGTCGTATTTCTCTTTCTGTAAGGTTTTTTTGAAAATAAACTTCTTAATTAAGAAATGACACAAATTAATTTTTTAACTAAACTAAGTATCCATGGCTTATAATGTGGACTTTTTTATCTAATTACACAATATTACTCAAACTGAAGAAGAAGGTGAAGAAGAAGCACTAGTCTTCATTTTAGAACTTCTATTTTGTTTTATATATAAAATAAATAAGATATTTTATAAATAATATAGATAATACATATAATATATATTATAATATTATCTATATATAGATATTATCTCATATATATTATATTAATATTATCTAATATATATTATAATATTATCTATATATTATAATTATAGATATATATTATAATATATATCTATTATAAATAATTGGTGTATTGTATTGTATCTAGTATGAATAATATATAAATAATATATATTTTTGTTATATATTATTATATTCTGAAACTTTGAACTCTAAGTTTTCTATTATGTCATATTATATACTTTTATTTCAATTATATACTCATAATCTCAGTTTTATCATTTAACTTTAGATGCCTTTTTTATGGCCTCAGGTCAAATACAGTGGTTTTTTGGGGGGAGTCAGTGTCTGTCAGCGCACAAAGTTTAAAACTCTCAGTAGTCAGGGTTCTAACATCCAGGCCAGAGCAGAGCCTGACCCTGCTGTGCACACACAGGGGATTTGAGAATCGCAAATCTCATGGATTTAAGAACTGGAGAATTCATCTGGGAATGTCTGCAAGGCACAGGTGGCAGTGGCAACCAAGGGCAATCCCAAGCAGGCAGCACCTCTCCAGTTCTGGAGAGGACAGAGTTACAGAAGGGTTGAAAAGGGGGGCAGAGAGGCACAGGCATCACTTTCTCTCTCCCAGAAGAGAGTAAATTGTAGGCAGAACAATGGGATTTTCTGTTCATTTTCCACAAAGAGAATATTTTATGTTCCTCCTTCTTATGCAACCTCAAATTTTGCTTTCTGTGTCAATACACATCCCCAGCAGCAAGAGCTTTCTCAAGCTAACCTGAATAAACACGGAGATTTTGGGCTCCCAGGGGACATCATCTCTGAGCAGGAAAGCCTTCCCATTGTTGTTCTTCCACAATAAATCCTGCAAAGCCCTGGCTTGAGAGGTGCAGAATAGCATCCTCATCTCTCCTCTGTGACAAGAAAAAGGCCAAATTTACTATTTCTTGCCAGTTTGACAGTTGTGTCTGATAGCTGCAGTTCATTAAGTCTTGAACTTGCCATACAATCAAAGAAACTTTTAAGTAAAGCTCTGCTTTCCACTATGTTTGTTTCACAGTGCTGTTCATTAAAAATTGCTGGAAAATCTGGAAAAGGGAATGAAGCAGAGTGGCAAAACCAGCTTCAGCTTAGATACAAACAGAATTATTTTGGGGATATGTTATTGCACTTTCTTTTAGTGGTGCAAATACCAAGTTTTAGAAGTTGGGATTTCTTCCCTTCTACTGGAGTTTCAATAAACTCTACTCAAGATCCACATATCTTATAGCATGTAATAGTACAGCCTGAATGATCAAAGAAGTATCCACATAGCAAACGCTGAAATTCAATTTGCTTCTCATTTATTTTTTCCATTTGCACATAAAAGTCTTCGTTTTAGCTGAAATCCCTCTCCCTGTCAAGCAAAGTATATTGCCTGTTTCTTTCTTTTAATTGTAACCAAAACTGATCTTTTTTTTTTCTTAAATACAGAAAAACAGCCCATCTTTAAGCCATCAGTTTCCATCAAAGTGTCTGAGAAGCAGTTTATCACTCAGAGCTGCATCTAAATACAAACAGTTTCTGTTGTTTTTTGTTCTTAACTCACTGGAATGTATTGTGGGAAGACTATGTCAGAAATTCAATTTCTCCTCTCAAAATCCTCTCATTTTTCAGAGCTTTGTAGCCCACATGAATATTACCCTTTCCAAAGGCAGAGAAACACACAGCAGTGTGTAAGGATGGAAAAGCCATCCAGTTTTGCTGCTGATAACAAGAAAGGGAAACCATATAAAACCTCATTTTCTGCATTAGCAGGCATACAGGGCATAATGTAAAAAATACTGTAGGAATTCAGCTATAGCCTTCAGGTCAGTTAAATGCCTTGATCATTTTCTTGCTGAAAATGTGGGGTTCTTTCTGCAGCAACAGATAAAATATTCCTTAAGTCATCTTTTCTTGTAAACTATTTCTAACAAGAGGAAAAATACTACTGAAATCTTCTGCTCTGATTTACACCAGAATTGGTGCAAGGCATGGGTAGGGGGTGGCAACAGGTTAAAAGCCCCACACCTTTCTATCCTAAAGGAAATTTAAATGCTTCTCTGTATCAATAGTTGCTCAGAAACATAAAATCAAAGAAAAAAAAAGAATTTTGTGTTGGTTGAACCAATTACTTTTTTTTTCCAGGTCTTTTGAAACTCTTATTTCCATGCAAAATAATTCCAACAAAAAGGTGAAGAGCAGCAAGCAGGGACACCCCCCTTGGATTCCCCCACTTCTCGCCTTCATTCTTAGAATTCTATTTCTGACACCTCCTCTCTAACTTTTGTAATGTAAAACATTAATAAACGTCTTTGTTCTAGCACTTGCATAAAATGGGATACCACTGCTACTACTGCAGGAGTTGTAGTAATTATGGAGATTGCCATCCTACTGCCTGACATGGTGTCAGAAAGATAACCAGGTTAATTCAGGTTTCTTAGGAAAAAGAAACCCACAAAGCAATCTCTATCAAGCGTTCAAAATTATCTTTTCCAAAGACAAAACAATGCAGAAGTGCTTTTGATAACTAAAGAAAGAAGTTTCAAAGTTCACATTTTTAACACAGCTGGGGAAACATATTGTCTTGTAACATCCCAGTTTTATATCCCCGTGTAAAAAAAGGGGAAAAAAAAGGCATAAAAAGAACATGAATTTATTTGCTTGCTGTAAAAACACAACTGATGTAGCCAGATGCAATAAGAGAGAGAAATGAGAAGAGGAAGAATATTGTTCAACCAAGTTCCAGCTGCCAAGTGACATTCCCATCACTGTCACCACATGCAGGCACATTCCCACCAGGAAGTTTTGGGGGAGCTCTGTGGGATCCAGCCACAGAGAACCCACCCAGAGGTGCTGCCCTGATTTTGGCAATCTGGGAGTGAAACCTTCAGTGATGCATCAGTTCCTGGCTGCTGTGGAGGAGGCAGGGGGGGTGCACAGAGAACCACAGAACCAACAGGGCTGGAAATGACCCCCAGGATCACCAAGCCCAACCTTCAACCCAAACTCTGGGCGCAGACCCAGTGTCCCAAGCCTTGTGTGACTCCCAGCAAACAGCTCCTGTGTCACTGTGACATGTGAGGGCTTCTTTCTCATCCTCCTCCTCCTCCTCCTCAGAGGAACTCCAAGTGCAATCAAAAAGCACAAAAACCACTCCAAGCTCCGTTGACAAGACCCACGGGATCGTTTTTTATTCTCCTCCCACACCTTTTCCTTACAACAGAACATTGCTGGCTCTATGAACACAAGTTGTCTCAAGAGCTGCTGAGTTAAACCACATATATAACAGAGTTATAAAATAATTTGTGTACAAACAGAATACAGCACAGAGGTGGGACAGGTAGCCACAAGCTGTGGTTGCAGGTCTTGGCTATCCTGGCTCAAATTAGCCACCTCTCAGTGGCCACAGCCACTTGCTAGTGCTTAAATGATCCAGAGAATGAGGGAAGAGCAAAGTGTGCCCAAAAATGGGCCATAAAATCACGAAAACACAACTTTTAGGGGCTGCTTTCAGTAGCTACTCAGTGATTGAGATGCCAGAGTTATTCTCTTTCTAATAATTTTTAAATGAAGGTATGTGCCATTACAAAATACAGCAGGCAAATGCTTTACTTGCTATCAGTGCTGCCTATCTCTTATTCTTCTCATTAGAGATATGAACCTAATTTTGTCTTGCAGTACAACAAAATAAGTTTGCTTTTCCAAAAAAAAAAAAGATGGTTTTCTAGTACCACAGCTTGAACAGCTGAACAAATCTTAACACTAAGAGACACGTCACAGCTCCCTACATTTTTTACAGGTTTGCCTTTTAGATATTTCAAGTTACCAGGGAAACCCATATCTTGTAAATATTTATATCAGATAAATCTTTAAATTTCCACAAGTGCTGGTCTATGCCATTGCTCCAGCTAAATGACTACCATTTAAAGGTGACACACTGAACAGCAACTTGCTGACAATTCCTCTGAAGCACAGAGCAGGGCAGTGATAATGTCATTCAGCTAAAGGGGTTATGCAGGAGAGTCCTAATAAAACCAGCTGCAGGGGATTCTGCAGCCTAACAAAGTGACAGATGTCCCAGTATAATGTGGGGCCTGTGTACAGCAAAAACACCATGTCCTGCTAAGAAGGTCAGTCATCCAAATACAGCTATTTACACTGCTGGCTGGAGAGTTGGGATGAAGATTTTCAATGTGCCAACCACTCACCCAACAGCACCAGAATAATTAAAGACAGTGGGTGTTTAACTGCCAGCAATGTGTCCTCTGGTTTAGCTGGCTGAATTAGGACCACCATGCTGAAACCTTATAATCACCAAAATAAATGCAAAGCTCCACCTGAATGCAGAGGACTCTGGGGCCCTCATGTCTGACTCAGCTGTCACTGAGGTTAAAAAGCCGCAATTCCAACCTGCATCACCCACCCTTCCCAGCACTTCTCCCTCCTGCACTAACTCCCAAAAAAGTTTCCAGGCACTGAAAACACACCACATGCTGAAGGTCCTTACAGAAATTAATGGTTCTTTTTGCTCAGCTTTTTGTTCCATCCCCACTGCTCAGTGAGTTTTCCCCATCCTGTGTGCAGGTGTGAGGAGCAGCAGGTCACATCACCTGCTCACTTGAAAAACTCAACAGACAACCAAAACCTACCAGCCACTATTTATTCAGTACAAAGAAGAGAAAACACATTATTACAAAGTACTGAAATTTTTATCTGTTACCTCTGAAAGAAAAGAAACCACAAGGCACAAACCAGACACAAACACAGATCAACAAACATGTTATCATTATGATGCAGGTACCTTAGGAATAGAAAATTTGCATTTTTCTCTCTGCTATCCTAATTCTTTTCCATCCTTGAATATTAAAGAAAATAAATACTACATGCTACATAAAACAAATCAAAGGGCTGGAAAAATAATAATTAGCATCCCTTTTTTAAGATTTTTATAGGCACAAAAAGTATTAGGAATTTATTTTTAATGTAATGTGGGAACGTACCACAATTCAAGAAAACAAAAACTCTTTCTGGGCCACAGGCACAGATTGTAATGCTGATGGGGTAAAACCTTTTCTCTCCACCTTTACACAAAGCCAGGGTGGAGAAGAGCTCGTTTCAGGTGAGCACAGCATAAAATTCTTACAGCAAATAATTGAAGCAACAACAAAAACAATCTGGTCCTGAGGAGGCTACTAAACTGTCTAATACTTTGAGCCACCACAGCTGCACTTTGCGCAGGTCCCTCACTATTCACCCCAGGGCCTTGCTGCCCCTGTGCTGAGGTGCACAAGTGACCTTCACACAGCTCAGCGCTGCAGTGACACAGGGAAAGGCTTTATAGTGATTTCTGCAATTCAGACACACTTCTCAAAAGCTGTTCAGGGCCACTTTCCTCCTCAGACCTTGCCAAATGCTTTTTCTTGCCAACCTGAGCAGTCCCCAGTGGCTGCTGGCAGCAGTTTGAGGGATCCCTCCGTGCTATTGATGCCCTTTGGGCTGCCTAAAAACAGGGGCCAGACCAAGGTTAAGGGAATAAAAAGCAGTGATATTCATTAAAGGGCCTTCAGGTACATGTTGGGCAGACAAATCCCTCCCTCAGGGGCTACACCCAAAAATGGACCATGGGATTTTCACATTTTTATAAGTTTGGTGCATTTGCATATTGGGGGTTAATGTTCCAATCACAGCTTCAGCTAATGAAGTCATGGACCCCAAGTTTGATTCCCCCAACTCATTTTTGTTTAATTTCTGGGCCCTGAGGCAGTGAGGTGTCCTTGGTTGCCAGGCCTGGAGAGAATTGTTGTGTCTGCCCAAAATGGGACAGCAGCAGCTCACACTGTGTGTGGAGTTTGGAGTTATACACTAAAGAACTGCAGGATCACAAATGTATGAAAATTATAAAAGCTACAATTTGAAGGCATCACTGTCACAAAGAAACAGCTTTTGGCTTTTGATCAGCACCTCAGTGTTGTGCTGCTCAGGGCTGATCGTGTCCTGCACCTCAGAGCTCCGGGCAAGGACAGGACCCACTGTGGTGATCACACACCTGGGCAGGCCAGACCGGTCTCTTTAATTAGCTTAGTCCATTATTTTCCATGCGTACTCATCCTTTCCCTGCCTTAGGTTCCTCCTGGAGTCATCCCATAGCAAGTCCTGTGCAGTCCCAAAAGCTCTTCCCTGCTTCCCATAACCAGAGCCCTATTCCCACAGGCACCACGCTCAGCCTCCAGCTGACCTCAACCCTTTTCCCTGACTTCTGCCAATTCTAGTTCAGCTGGCAATCCAGTCAAAAAATCCCTGGATTCTGTGTGATTAACTGCCTGGGAAGTCATTCATTGCCAATTTGTACTTGCTTACTTTCATTATAGGTGGCCATTCCAAATATTTCATGTATTTAAGGCGTATAACAAAATTTGGCAGAAGTCCAATGTGAAAATTTCCTGAACCACAAAAGAAAGCTCTCTCTGCTAAATAGGAAGGCTGCTACCATGTAGTTTCCCAACGATTTTTTAAATAAAAAAAAAGACTAAATGTATTGCACACATATCAAGAGAAACAGATTTTCCCTGAAAATTATTGTCCTCTTTTGTTGTGAAATTATTGTGTATGTTTAGGGCATAGTGTGGGACAATAACTGCTTATAAAAACAGCGTATTTCCATTGCATGCAATGTCTAAAATTCATGTAATTCCCTGGAAAACTCTACCCAGCCATCAGTTGCTGAGCCCAGGAGAGAGTGGAGATCAAACTCTTGGTGTGTGGTGGTGAAGCTGCTTTGACATAATCCACACTCAATCTGCTGCAGGAGCCATGCTGGAACCGTCCCACATTAATTACATAACAATTACGAATGGCAGGTAATTAATGCCTTACAGCTCAGGGCTGACACTCCAAGCGCTGGCGTCCCCTCTGCAGAGGCTGTCTCGTGCTCTCCGTCCCTAAATGTCCTCCCAGGGGTGCTCTGTGCCCCACCACACCCTCAGCCAGGCTGGGCTGCTTTGCCTGGGGCTCTGCAAACACAACTGAGCTTTCCTGGCCTCAAAACCTGGGGTATTTTTGGCCTCACTCATCTCTCAGGGCAGGCCATCAGCAGGCAAACATCGTCTGCTGACAAAAAGCTGCAAGTGCGTGGCATCACTGCAGGAGCACTGCAATCCCTTTTTCTTTTATTCCACCAGAAAGTGCCCCAGATGAAAGGTCTGCAGCCACACACAAGTCTCCAGAGGCTCTCAAACAAATTGCAGGCTCAACCCTCAGTGTCCTGGACATCAGCACTGCCCCAAGGGCTCACGCTCAGCTCAGAGAGGGCCGCAGAGCTCCTCTGTACAAAGGCAGGGGTGCAGCACTGGAACACAGCAATTCAGAGAAAATAAATTGGGGGTTTGGTGTTCATCTTGAAAAGCTGAGAGAGGCAACAGTGCCATAATTGTCAGTGATGTCCTGTTCTGCAGCCATCAGAGCAGCTCAGACCACACACCAGGCATCAGCTTCCACATCTGAGTGTGGGTGTCTGACCAGGAGACCAATTGCACTGCTGGTTTTCAACAGCTTTTTATTTTCTTTTAAAAATACAGTATTTGACAGTATATATTTAAAACAAAGATATTATTCCTGCTGGCTGTCAACTGATTCTGGAAAACCTGAAATTCTGGCCTGCTGGTGATGTGCCTAACCCTACAGGAGATGTGCAAGCATTATTTTTAAAACACAGCCTGTGGCAGGGACATGGCAGTTACATAAAAATTAAAAAAACTCAGGCCAACACTACTAAGCATGTGATGGGTGCCAAGCACAGTAGGAAAGAATTCTTCCTGCCACATTTGGAGGACCTTGATGATAGGAGTTATGTAGGAACACCTCAGAAAATACATTTAAATCCGTATGTTTAGGAAGCACATTTCAGGACTGCAAGAAGGAGCTCTTCCAGGTCATGAGAGAGGGTTAAATGGGCTTACTTTGGAAATCTAACTTATACATTTTCCAAAGCTTTGGGATACTCTGCCACACTCTAAAAGTTAATAAATTTAACATTTATTAACACAAAATATATTACATTTTATGTAATATTTAAGAACACTAAATTTAATAACACTAAATATATTTTAGAACATTTATGTTCACCTACAGACCCAGCATGTTCCAGCTCCAGAAACAACCTACAGTGAGAATCAGCAAACCATGCCAAAAATTAAGCCAGTGCTGCTTATCCAGCATGTAAGAAAATAACCCAACATAAGTTTTTTAAACAAATATTTCAACTGCTAAGCCTAAGGACACCCTCAGAGCTTTCAGTATCAACAGCCACAACAGAAAATGTGCATCTCTCCACCCTCCCAAGCCCGTGTTGTGTATTCCATGCTGGTGATGGCAGGGACTGGTGCTGTCTGCTCCGTGTTTGCTCTGCTAGCAGGTGCCAACACTTCCATTTAGTCCAATCTGGAATGTCTGCTGCATCTCCCTGTGGCTATGGATGGCAAGAGAAGCATGCCCAGCTCCAGGACGCCCACGGCCACACGGCTCTGGCTGCTCCACAGCCCACTGCACAAGCAGCATCTTGTGGTTTATCCACCCTGGGTGTGGAGCAGGGGGCACTGGGATGGGCTGAGGCTTTCCGTGCACCCAAAGGGCTCTGGGTGTTGTGGGGTTGTGAGGGTCCCCAGGACAAGGGGAGAGATGAGAACTGACTCCAAGTTCTCAGAAGGCTGGTATATTATATTATATTATATTATATTATATTATATTATATTATATTATATTATATTATATTATATTATATTATATTATATTATATTATATTATATTATATTATATTATATTATATTATATTATATTATATTATATTATATTATATTATATTATACTATACTAAAACTATACTAAAGAAAGGGAAAGGAGACATCCAGAAGGCTAGAAAAGAAAGATAATGAAAGCTTGTGACTGACCAGAGTGTCCGACACAGGTGGACTGGGATTCGTCATTAATTAAAAACAATTCATATGGAACCAACCAAAGATGCACATGTTGGTAAGCAACCTCCAGACCACATTCCAAGCAATCAGGTAATGGTTGTTTACATTTCTTCACTGAAGCTTCTCAGCTTCTCAGAAGAAAAATCCTGGCAAAGGGATTTTTCATAAAATATCATGGGGACACTGGGGCATGAACACAGGGGGCCTGGTGGATGGATGATGGATTGATGGATGATGGATGGATGGATGGATGGATGGATGGATGGATGGATGGATGGATGGATGGGTGGATGGATGGATGGATGGATGGATGGATGATGGATGGATGATGGATGGATGGATGATGGATGGATGGATGGATGGATGGATGGATGGATGGATGGATGGATGGATGGATGGATGGATGGATGGATGATGGATGGATGGATGGATGGATGGATGGATGGATGGAAGGATGATGGATGGATGGATGGAAGGATGATGGATGGATGGATGGATGGATGGATGGATGGATGGATGGATGGATGGATGATGGATGGATGGATGGATGGATGATGGATGGATGGATGGATGATGGATGGATGGATGGATGGATGGATGGATGGATGGATGGATGGATGGATGGATGGATGGATGGACGAATGGATAAGGGATGGATGGATGGATGGATGGATGGATGGATGGATGGATGGATGATGATGGATGGATGGATGATGGATAGATGGATGGATGGATGGATGATGGATGGATGGATGGATGGATGGATGGATGGATGGATGGATGGATGGATGGATGGATGGATGGATGGATGGATGGATGGATGGATGGATGGATGGATGGATGATGGATGGATGGATGGATGGATGGATGGATGGATGGATGGATGGATGGATGGATGGATGGATGGATGGATGGATGGATGGATGGATGGATGGATGGATGGATGGATGGATGGATGGATGGATGGATGGATGGATGGATGGATGGATGGATGATGGATGGATGGATGGATGGATGGATGGATGGATGGATCTGTTTCTCCGTATGGCACAGGAAGGTTTGCTGCCCAGGCAGTTCTGGTGACACAAATAAATACAAAGACCAGCCCTGTGTCAGCAGCAGGGCTGAGCTAATGGGTGCCCTAGAGACACCACAGCAGCACAGGGTGGCCCAGCTGTTACCCACTCCCTGCAGGGAGTTCACAGCACCCCAAATTTCCCCTCTCACCAGGCCAGGCAGCTCCAGGAACACCCAATGCCAGCTGCATAAATAAAACCTGCAGCTACTCCTGCCTGTGAAGGAGGACTTTATTGAGGCAGGGAGAGACCAAAGATTTGAGCACAGCCACCTGACAGAGGACAAGGGGCACACAAGGAAAATAGGAGAGGGATTGAAACTCTTTGCTGGTAGAGAAGGATATTGTAGCCTGCTGACAGTTATAGCCATACGAATTTATTCCATGAGACAGCTCTTGTTCAATTTAAACACTGCCAACAACCAAGCCTGCCCTCACCGACAAAGTGAGTTTCCAGTATCTCCCTAAATTATTTGTTGCCCTTTAAGTCCTTACTTTCAAAAAAAAAATTAAAAATAAATAAATAAACCCAAGAAACAATGTTATGACATACTCTATTGTGCCACATTGTGATCCCAACATTGAAAACAAGACAGGGTGCCAATAATTGCAGGCTGAAACTTTCCACAATTTTACCTTAGCAGCCCTCTGCCTGTCTCAAATGGCTCATGGAAAGTGCTGGTACTCTAAGCACATTTAACACACTCCAGTTTCCAAATAACAACTAAAAATTAACATATACCAACATTTTCATGGCATGAGTAATCTGCAATGGAAGGTGCATGTTATACATGAAATACATGCAGAACTGGATACTTTTATTGATATAAGTATTACTTAGTAATAATTAATTGGATGGGTTCATGATTCAGGGGGTTTTAAGAGGGTGAAGGGAGCAGCCTGAATCTAGTAAGTGTTTTTAATAAAATGAGTCAATTACATTTGAATACTGTTCTTTGGAAGCTTTCAAAACTCCCTTTCAAATATGTTTTCCATTAATTATCCACACTTCCCTCAGCACTCCACCCCACTCATATCCTTCCTGACCTGGGTGACTTAAAAATAACCTTGAATCAAGAAAGAACATCAGGAAATATAAATGGAAATGGCAGCTGATCAACCCTTAATAAAAGGTACATGGTATTAAAGCAGATCAGGCACCTGGTCCCACTTGGTATATTTAGAAAAGTCTACTGAAGTCACTTAGATTAAATAATCCACCGCTGTGAAATTGCATCAGGTAAAGGACAGACAATTTATGTCTTTGATGTAAGAAACACCATTTATGCATTTTTATGAAAGTAAGTGGAGTAGGAATAAACAAATCTTCACAATGCTGGGCTGTGCAAGGGGGTGTCCCGGCTTTACACATGATGCACCTTCAGTACCAGGTAGGGATTCCCCAAATATACCCCAGGGTGGGGAGATTAAATAAAAAAAGCCACCTGGGTGAACAGCAGGGACAAGGAAAGGGTAAGGGGAAAATCAGAAAGAAAATGGGCACGGAAGTGACACACATTGGAGTCAAGGTGAGTCCTGCCAGTGTCTGAACCTGGTGAAGCTGAACAACCATGTCCCCCTCTGTGCTTCCACCTCTGCAATAACGCAGCCCAAAGAATTTATTTTACATTCCCCAGGGCAGCAAAACTTGGTATTTTTTGAAATTTTTGAATATTGTTACTGCTCAGCGCAAGGAGAATACAAAAGGCAGAAAAACACTGAATTACAGATATATTCCAAGTAACTCAAGACAAGGAAAAAAGGCTTCAGCTTGAGTTAGCAGCAGTTATATCACATTCTGTTGATTAGTGCATAAAAGTTTAAAGTTAGGTTTATTCTAGTTGCACAATTTTTTCCTGCTACAATTTAAACACGAGCCAAGCCAGAATGAACTACTTCAAATTTAAATCAGATGGGAAGCGATTAAAAAAGAAAACAACCTCTTTTACTACCGCAGAAAAAAAAAAGAAGTGAAACAGAAAATACATGCCACATACATGGTGCACTAACATGTGCATTAAAGAAAAAAAAGCACATCAAAGGCACAAAAAGACAGAAAGAGTTTTCATCTTTTTATTTTGCAATAAACTTGTAAGAATTCTGAGTTTTTCATTATGATTCTGAGCCAATAGTAAATTTCTTCCAGAAAGAAGACGAGACTGATCACTGTACAGCAACTTGAAACAATGTCCTGGCATATAAATTTCTTTTCACACGTGATTCCACTTCCTGACAACAAGCAGAGAGGAAAATTTAAGAAGGCACAGTGGGAAGCCTTGCTGGTTTTCCTTACCAAAAAAAAAAAAAAATTCCTACTGTTTGGGCCAAAAGTCCCATCTTAGAACTGAATGTCCTGGGTGAAGGTTCAGTATCATCTTTCCCTTGTCCTTGGGGCCTGGTCATTCAGAGGTTTTTAATCCCTGTATCAGTGCTGAAGGGTATCAGGCTGGTCAGGTGTGATTTCCCCTTTGTGGATCCCACTGACCACCCCAAATCCCTCCTTGCCCCCATGTCTGTGGAAATGCTTCCCAGGAGGATTTTCCTCATCACCTTCCCAGGGGCTGCAGTGACACTGGTGGTCCTGAGTGGCATTCACATTCTCTGAAAAATCCCTTCGCCCAGGACTTTTCTCCTGGGAAGCTGAGAAGCCTCAGAGAAAAGGAAAACAATTCTTATCTCATTTGCTTCCCCTGTGTTGTGCTCATGTGGAATGTGTTTGGAGATTGTTTACCCACAGGTGATTGTTCCATTGGATTCTGCTGGGAGTTGTTTTCACTCTTTGGCCGGTCAGGGCCAAGCTGTGTTAGGACTCTGGAAAGAGTCAGGAGTTTTCATTATTATCTTTTTAGCATTCAGTAAGTATCCTTTCTGTATTCTTTAGTATAGCATAGTTTAGTATTCTTTAATATAATATAGTATCATAAAGCAATAAATTAGCCTTCTGAGAACATGGAGTCATATTCATCATTCCTGCCCTCGTTGGGCATGCCCTGCAAATACAATAGTCCTGCCCTGCCCTAGCCAGCCCTGGGCATGTGAGGGATGATATCTGGGAGACATCTGCTCAGGAGCTTCTCCCAGCCACTGTGACCACTCCAAACTTCTCAAGGTTCACTCCAGCAAAAAGTCTGGGTGCCACTGGACTGCACTGGGAAATCACTGAAGAATATGGGTGGATGTAAAGTCAGGTTTGCGTTCCTGAGCAAAAAAAATTCTGAGTCACTCAAATATTTAGAAAATTCTGAATTTTTGTATTACACCACAGTAATTTATAGAAAAAAAAATTGTCTGTTTTTACTGCATGTAACTGTCAAATGCTGACATTATGGTAAGGTGTGAAAGTATAAATATCAACACTTATCAGCAAAGATGAAAAACACAATTCAGAAAGATGAGGTGCCTTACACTGCACAGAATAAAAGGACTTGGTTGCTTACAGTTCTCCACCCACCCTAAAAAGAGCAGCAGAAAGTCAGGATCTCTCAGCCAGGAGAGAAGAGATGCTCACCGGAGAAACAAAGTGTGGCTGCCCTGGAAGCTGCTGAGGGAGCTGCACAAGCAGGACACAGTGAGCTGGAGAATCCATGGAAAGGACATGAATGATGAACAAAGTCCTGCACAGGTTCTTGTTCTGCTCCTGCTCACAGCTGGAGTCACTTTCTGTCCTGGTCCTGCTGAGAGCAGCAGGGACTGACCCAGAGCTCCCAGCACATGGGACAGCCTGGAGGCACCACACGAACACTTGTGGGGCAGAAACCAGGCCAGGAACGTGCACCAAAAGCAGTTAGAAATTTACATGAGGCAAAACAAGTGCTGGAGGGAAAGGGTCAAAGAGGGGGACACCACAAAGAGGGAGCAAATGTGTGAGCAAACATTTGATATTACCCTGGCAATGAATGTCAATTATTACAAAACTCATACATTCACCTTTCTAATGCAAGTGGTATTAAGGGGACCTGCTACAATTACAAATAACTTGCTCACAAAATAAATATTAGGAGTAAAAGCTCTCTCCAGTTTCAGCCCAGTGCATCAAACCCCAACTGCCTGAAACAATGTGGAGCAACTGAGACCGGCAGGACCAGGGAGAGCCTCTTCCTGGAAGGACAAACCTGCAAGGTGCAACTGAGAGATCCCAGAGGAAAATGCAGCCATGAATCAGAGGAGGAGCAGCCCAGACACAGGACAGGGCACCTGGCACTCTCAGGTGTTGCTGTGTGCAGGGACCTGCAGGTGACAGCTCGTGGGAGCCACCCCTGTGTCACCCGCGCAGCCACAGCACGGGGAGGGCTGCAGGGATAAACAAACATCCCCATGCAGATGGTGCCACCCATACACCAGCAGGTGGGATGGGATTCCACATTTCAGGCTGGTTTGTGCCTGCAGAAGTCACAGCAGAGACAGGAAACTGATTCACCAGGAGCCCACGGGGTGAGAGGGGCTCAAGAGGCAAGCAAGTTGGGACATAGATAGCCCAGACAAGCATCCTTCTGCTCTGGAACACCCAAAAATGAACACACATAAGGTATACATTCAAACACCCTCCAAAAAATTAAAAGTCAAATAAAAAAATCAAAGACACATTTGCAGAACACCAATGATCTTTAGGAAAACCTGTTTGAAACAGTGCTAGGAAGATACTTTATTTTTCCTCCCCTCCCTTTCACGGGAGGTAAATATATTTATTTGTCTCGCACAGAACCACCTGGCATCAATCTCAGTTTGTCAGATGCCTTTTGGCCTACCTGAAAACAGAGGCCAGGCAAAGTGAAGGGAATAAAAGCTGTTATATTTACTGAAGGCCTTCTCATACATTTTGGGCAGACCAAGCCCATCCAGAGGCTACACCCAAAATGGACCACAGGTCATAGGTTTTCATAATTTTATAAGTTTGATCCATTTGCATATTGGGGGTTAATCTAACAATTACAGCTTCAGCTAATGAAGTCATTTACCCCAAATTTGACCACCCAACTCACTTTTGTTTGCATTTCTGGGCCCTGAGGCAGTGAGGTGTCCTTGGTTGCCAGGCCTGGAGAGGAATTGTTGTGTCTGCCAAAAATGGGACAGCAGCAGCTGACACTGAATATGGAGTTTAGAGTTATACACTAAAGAGCTGCAGGATCACAAATACATGAAAAATATAAAAATATAATATATAAAAATATAAAGTTAATATCGTAAGGTATAAAGGTGTCTCATCAAGGGCCAGCTCCCTTTGCTGGCGCACAGCCACGGGGATGCAGAGCAGCAGCCAGGCAGATCCTCTGCTGTAAATGACTCCAGCATCACCCCAGGGTGCAGACACAGCTCTGGCCTGCAGCCCTGTGGCAGGGTGGCCCTGCTGGCAGCAGAGCTCTCCCAGGTGTGAGAAATAGCTACTCACTTTTCATAAATTTAGAAAGGTTTATTACACCTTATCAAAAATACAACAGAAGACTGAGTAGAGAAAATGTTACGGCGCTGGGAGCAGAGGATTTTCCCCACCATGTGTTCATCCACACAATGGAGATTTTGCCTTTAAGCCTTTGGCCCCTCTCAGAAGTTCTGTCCATTGACTCCTCCTTCACTGTCCAGTGGTGGAGCTTACCTCCTCAAATCCTGACTGGAGGTCAGATGTCACCAAAGTGACAAGCCAGCCCTCCCAAACATCCCAAACCCAGGCCGTCCCCTGACAACAACACAAGGGGGGTAAAACGTAACACTAAATCTATAACACCTCTCTTAACCTGAACACATGATATTTGACATGATATTTGTCTGTTAATGTGGGAGTCAGCCATGGCATTGCTCATCCATCACGCAGGTCACTGCACGTCGGGGCTGGAAGCGCTGGACACCAGCGAGCCCTGGGGCCGGCAGGCGATGCTCCCGTGGAGCTCCCGCCTGCAGCAGGCAGCCAGGACATGAGCAGACATCCCCCACTCAGGGCCTGCAAGAAGCTGGCACCCATCACTGCAGGAGATCTGCACCCCAACAAACTGTCTCCGTGTGGTTGTTCCCACAACCGAAGCCGTGGGTCGAAAATGCCGTTTCTCAAAAGTTTTGTACATCAGTTTAATGTTCAGTTTGGGGTTTTTAGTGGGTTGCTTCTTTGGTTTTGTTTTTGGGGTTCTTTGGTTTTGGGGTTCTTTGGGGTTTTTTGGGTTGTTTTTCGGGGGGTTTTTGGGGGTTTTGGTTTTTTTTTGTTTTGTTTTGTTTTGGGGTTCTTTTTTTGGTTTTGGCTTTATGTAGCAAAGGCAGGTACAGGAGCAGTGTGTTTGAGGCTGCCTGGTGCAGTGAATGCAGTCCCAGTGTGCAAACACAGCAATGCAGCCCTTTCTGGGAGCTTTCTCCTCTCAGCAGAGCCTGGCCCAGCCACCACACACGAGTGGGACCTGTTCTGATGCACATGCACATCTCCTGCACTCTGATCAGCACAGGTCAGGAATTCTTACACCATCTCCTGTGACACCTCTCATTACATTTCATCATTCACCACTCCCCTACAATTAACACAATTATCTTCACAACAGCCAATGAGGTAAGAAGGAATTACTGCAGCAGTGCTCAGCACAAACCCCAGCAGGTTTTATGCAACTCAGTTTGGATGCCTGGTGAGATACAGCCATTGATCTTTGGCGTTTAAGCGGCACTTTTCTATTTTAGCCACTACATTCACAGAGGTTGGTTCTGCCTCCCTCCTGAGCCAAAATGGGTCCCCAAAACAAGGATTAATTACCATTATTAATCACAATCACAATTCCTTCCCGAGTACTTGACAAGAAAGGAGGCCCTGCTATTTCCCTCAGCCATCAGGTACTTGTTGGGCCAAGAAAGCACAACTGCAAGACCTCACAAAGTGACACAAAACCGACATAAAAACCTGGAAAATCACACACACAGGGCTCAGTTCCACCCCAGCAGCCCTCCCTTGCCTGCTGCTCCTGACCAAGCTCTCACAACAGGAGACAATGCTTCAGAAATCAAATGCCATTGATTATCAGTTGGTTATCAGCTCCTGCATGGATCACCCCAGGGCCATCAGCTCTGCTGTTCCCTTCGCCTGCACACAAACACTGTGGAAACCCAGAGCACACAGGGAATATTTTCTTTTATTTATATATAATTATATCTCTGTCTGCTCTGGGGTGCCCCCAGGGGAGCACTGACTCTGACCCTCATCCATGGAGAAAGTTTCCCAGACTTCAAGACAGACTGGAACCCACAGAAGTGGGAAATAGATTATAGAGAGCAGTGCAGGTGTGTCACTTGGTGAGAAATTGAGGTTTTGGGATTTTTAGTGTGTTGTGGATGGCAGCAAGATGGAGGGCACAGGGTGTCATCCTGGGTTTCTTCTTCATGTTTCTTCTTCCTCCTTCTCCATGGGTTTGGGTGGCATTTTGTAATTGGGCAGAAAAGTCTGCATTGGGGGCTCTGTGGGATCAGTTACTGGGTTAAAAGGGAAAATAATCCAGGTGTCAGCTCTTAATTGGATAGTTTACTCTTAAAAGCCCTTGTACCAAGACATTGTTGGCCATTTTGTGCCTTCTAGTGAAAAGCTGCTGAACTCACAGCAGTGAGACTGTTTTACTGATTAGAAATAATAAACACCTGAGTGTGAACATGAAATAACATCTCAGGTGCCTTCAATCCAGACCCAGAGAAACCAACAAAACACCTGCACGGCAGAGCTGACACTGCACAGGTGTCCCTGCTGGAGCCCTCCACTCCTCCAGCACTTCTTCTCCACCATTTCTCTCAAGAGAGCTCTGCAGCTGGCCTGCACAATTTCAGTTCTCCCCAGCAGATTTATTTATTAGGAGGAAGCATTTTTAATAGTTCACTGGAATTGTTCTGTGAGCGCCAAACTGAAGAGAACACGACCAGTGCAGAAGAAGGTTGCAATTTTCTTGTCATGCCTGATCCTCCACGAATGCACAGGGTTAAAAATAAACTCTGACTCCACTCTGGAGGACATCAGAGACATCCTGCCAAAGGTGCTGAGCATGATCCCCACAGTTCCAGAGAAGAACATAAAATCTTTGGCATTTGCTGAAACAGGAGAAACAATTTGCGTAAGGCAGAGGAAGTGAGGAGAGATCAGAAAGAAACAGAAACAGCCATCCTAAATTTCCAACAGGTGGGGACCCAGCAAGTCCTGAGACATCAAAGTTATACATTAGTTATAAATGAAGAATATAGTTTTTGGCTTTCACATTTACGTATTGGCTTTTGCAAGTTATTACTTATCATAAATATTCTGATATAGTGCTATTTGTAGTTCCTTTTAACTGCTTTTTGGTATAGTATAATCTGTCAGTTTATTTATACCCTGTATAGCTTATAATATATACTTTTATACAGTATATATTATATACATATAAATATATACTTTATAAAAGTATACTTATAAAATATACTTTTAGAAATATATAGAAGTATATTTATCACACTACACTTATTTAGAAAAAGTAGCATGATAAATATATCTTAGCCCTTAGCATAATATTAAAATAGACACTATGCAATGTTAAAAGGCCTTTATTTGTGTAACTAACTCAAACAATAGTGTGAAATAGCAATGCTGTTTCTCACACTTTATCTGAATGATAAGATTACAGTGACAAAAACCAGGACACCAAGGGAGAAATTTACTACCAACCCTCCAGTTATCAAGTAGTGTCAAAACACCAGAATGGAGCCTCGAGAGGAAATAAAATATATTGATTTAATCTACAGGATGGCATGCAGACAAGTCAAGGGGTAAAACCAAGCAAAATAAATTCCTGGAACATCTAAACTCACAAAAATGTTTCAATATGCATAACTCTCATTAATATGCCTTTCACCACTGTAATGAAAAGTACACAGGAAAATTGTTTTAAGCCAATGGTGTGCCTCTGGCATTTTGGCAAGGCACCCCAGCACTGGATAGTGTTCCTTTTATCCCTCACTAGACTTTTATTTAAAAACTTTAAATAGTGAAATTTGTTTTTGACAAGAGAGAGAACACCAGCAGGGTGATGAGGCTCAGGACCCAACATGGGAAATGCCAGAACAGAGGCAAACACCCAGTTTGGGATGGGGTGACCAATTCCCCAGAACTGGCCCAGGTTCCAGCTCAGGTGGGACTCCCAAAACGCTGTCCTGCCCTCCCTGCTCTGCACAGGTACAGACACCTAAGCACAGCCACAAATCCACTCACAGAACGCCAGACAGAGGCACAGCATCCCCAAAATGCAGCATAATGAACTGCACGCAGTGAGTTACAGCAGTTCAGCCAGGCTGCTGGGCTTGAAGGAGTGCAAAGGGCAGCTGCAGTGCAATGGAAATCCTGCAGTGATCCAGAACCCGAATCACACCAGCTCAAGCCTGCAGGACAATTAATCAGATCATTTCTGTTTCTTGGACATTGTATCACAGTCAAACATCTCAGAAGGCAAAAAGATGGGCAAAAGTCACAGTACCATGAGAAAAAGGGAGAGAATGTAATTCTGGATTTTTTTTTATAGTTACAGCAGTTCCCTCTTAAAACACAACTTTTTTTTATAAAAAAAGATGTAGTGGAGATGATAAGATCTACCACAAAACAAAACAAACAAAAAAAAAGAAAAACAAACAAACAAAAAAACCCACCCCCCCAAAAAACAAACAAACAAACAAACAAAAAAGCAAAAAACCCCACCAAAAATACCACACAAAAAAAAACACCAAGAAAAAAAACCCAACACACTTGTAAAAGTAAAATTAAAAATTATAATATAGCTCTTTTCAGAACTGGCAGCTTATAACACTTCCTAAAAAAACCTCAGTTGGTTCTGAGCTCATGGCAAACACCAAAAGAAACTGAAATGGCTGGACTGACTTGGGGAAGCCTCTGCTTCTATAAATACTGATTCTGTAGCTCAAAGAGAAAACCTTGCAGGATTGGTAAATCCAAAAAAAAAAAAAAAAAAAAAAAAAAAAAAATTGGAAGCTCAATTGGAAGCATATGTTCCTACACATTTAGTGCAGAGGCACAGTGTTAAAAAAACCCATCCCTCAATCAGTAATGACTGGAACACAGAAAGATCTGGGAAGAGGTGCTCCCCACAATCTCATGTTCCTGACCCACAGCCCCACCAGCACTGTTCTCCACCCTGACAAACCCTGCGCAAAAAAACCAGTGAAAAAATAAAAAAACAAGCTTAAAAGTTAAATCAAGGTAAACTAAGATAAATGAAGTACAATTACTCAGTAAGTTAGGGACTGAGTTGCTATTTCTGTGCTCAGAATTTGCTTTGCACAGATCTCCTGGTACATCTGAGGAACTGAGCAGATGAGGCCAAATCGATGCAACTCCATCCAGAAGGGAGACAAAATGAAATGAGCAGCAGCGCTGGCTGTGAGACAGGTGGAGGGACGAAATCCACATTAAACTGTTGGAGTGCTTTATTTGAACTTTATTTGAGTGTTCTCACCACACCACGAGCTGCCCTGCAGCAGGAGCCTCTGGTCCCCCTGGCGTGGCTGAGGCTGGGCCTGTGGCTCACATCATTCCTGCAGGGAAGTGGCTCAGTGACATTTTGGGTCTCCAGGCTCTGGGATTTTGCATTTCCAAGCGAGCTCTAACCTGTGCTCCCAGCCACTGACATTTCACCTGCTGGCCAAGAGCATTTCCCAGCAACTCCACAAACAAGCCCTTGCCAAATGTCATTTGTCTTGGGATCTAATTATCATCCAATAACTTAATTACACATTATGCACTTCTGTTAGAGCACATTGTAATGTTTCAGGATCTTACAATGCCTTGCAGGGGAAAGGCGAGGACCTCAGTCCATGTTTTCTGTCCAATAAAACTTTGCCTCACCAAAATCTGATCTTATTACCCTTACTCCTTTTAATCACTCTCTCAAACATTCAGGTGGGGTCTCGTGCTGCCTTTCACCCTCAAGGGTGGCCAAAAGTCAAGAACAGAAAACAAAATGGATCAGGCTCAGGTGCCTGACCAAAGTCCCTTCACACACACGAAGGCTGCCAAAGGTTTAGTAATGAACTATTAAATGTCATCAGTGTTCTCCAAGCTATGTCTGTGCGGATCCAACTAACCCCTGAGGAGGGATGTCAGAAATAAACCACCCCTCCCTGCAGCTCCATTATCAGCTGTGTGGGCTCCCCACACATGCACAGCTGCAAACAACCCACTTGGCAACACAACAGAAGAAACATGCATCTTGAAGAGTTGGGAGGAAATGCCTAAATTGTGGCAAATCCACAAATAAACATGGCTGTGAGATTTTCCTGTCCTTCTCGTTATTCACAAAATGTGCTCACAAAACATTTCTCAGAGAGCAGAGCTCAGTCCCTGGATGGATCACAGGGGGGTTTTACTTGTTTGTTTGGTCGCTGGTTTGGGCTGGGTTCTTTCCCATTTGTTTGTTTGTTGGTTTGGGGGTTTTATTAATTTCTGTATTTATTTCCCACCTGTTGCTTTAAGTCACAGGGGATGTAAATTCACTTTTCATTTCTTCCCAAGGAGAAGGAGGGAAGCTCAGTGCCAGTGGCTCTGCTGCCCCTCAAAGAAAGACCACAAGTCTGAAATATCTGGGGACCAAGAGCAGGTCACCCCAAAGGTGTCTTCACACAAGAACCATTTAGAGACTCTGCCATCGAGAAGATCTTACAAAAACATTAACCCCAAGAGCACTGATAGCCATCTTTTCTAATTAACTCTTTCTGTTGAAGGTAATTCCTTAAAAAAACCAAAAGTTTGGAGAAGACGAAAGCACAACTCATCTTTTTATTTCTTGTCAGATGATGAGAAGAAAAACTCATCTATTATTTATTAATTGCCCCTGAAGTTTTTAAACCATGGTGGTCTCTGGCCTACCTTTCACTGGAACAGCACAGGGAGCTCCCTGCCCACATGCAAGCACTAAGATTTATGGGCAATACAAATCCTGAGGGTGCCAAAAAAACCCCCAACACTCCTCAGCCATCTACAGCATTAAACATGCACGGGATGCTGAGCAGCTCAGGGGGGTCGCCCAAAAAAAAAAGTGAGTAAGTTTTAATTAATTTAATCTTCATTTAAAAAATGCCCTTTAAGTGCTGTTGGTTGAACATTAAAGCAGGGGAAGGCACAGCAAAGCTGTTGGTGGCACGTGCCAGGCTGTAAGTGTAAAACAGAGAGGATCCACAAAATCACTGTGTCCTCCACAGAACCAGAGCTGCAGCAGGCAGAAAAAAATTCAAATGATTGGATTCTGTTAATCTGTGGCGACATGGACCTAATACTGCATTTAATTTTGCTAAGTGGGAGGAAGATTATTGCAGGCAAGACACAGAGAATATCTCTGCTCCAATCATGCAACATTTACAACCTTAAATACTCCGAGGCAGTTATTAATAACAGTATCACAACATTTCCATGTATTCAATGCACAGTTATGAAAGAAACTAAACACACGGGCCTCCTCCCAGTGTGGACAATAATAATAATGTTAATATTTACATTCCTCTAATCACTTGTTTCCAGAAGTATTTTAAAAAGTATCTGTGAAATTGCTGGGTAACAAGTGCCAGCCTTCTGTGAGGCTCTGCAAAAAGCATAATTTGGGGCATTTTTACTTTTTACTTCACTTTTGAAAGAGTCTAACCCCTCACTGAGACAGAGCCAGCCATTCTCTTTCCAGAGTTTTTGACAGAAAAGCAGAAATGTGTTCTCATCAAGAGCCCCAGTGCCACAGTGAAGGACTTGTTGGGAGCTGCACTTGTTTACAGCCCTGGGAAGAAGCAGTTTAACAAAAATCAGAACCTATCTGCATGTGGTATTTACATGTCCTGATCTGCTGATTTGAAACTCAGCCCCTTCCACATTGTTATTCCTTCAATAAATCTGTGTCTTTTTTTCTGCCTGAAATGTGAAATCAGAGTGTACAGCAACACCTGTTTGGTGTTTACAGAAACTCCTGTAAAATGTGAGGGAGATCAAAACACTCTTCTTTAAAAACAAGAATTCCCTCTGCAGATCATTCACAGGATATGCAGCACGCTCAATTTGATCACACATTTCCAGAGTATCAGTTGATTCACTCTTTGTGCAGTCATTATCCACACAGGTTCTGTACTTTTAACAGATTTTCCTTTGAAGCAAGTATCCCTATGAAGGAAAAAAAACACACTGATGTGTTAATGGAAAAGGCAAAATAAGCACATTCTGCCATGGCATTTGTTTCTCAAGCCCTTAATGCTGCAAATCTTATGAAAGCATTTGGATCTTCCTCAGAATGGTGGTTCCTGTCACACCTTAACATCCCAGCAGGGTGGAATGTGTCGCTGTCCAGCACCTGGGCTGGCCAGGACATGGACACCACACCTGGGCACATCTGGTGGCCAAAATTCTGCGTGCTGTGCAGGACAGCACAGCCCAGCCCTCACCCCCGCACTCAGCTCCGGCCATTTCCAGAGTTTCAGCTGGCACACGACCTGACAACAACTGGAAACCAACACTGAAAGGATCTGCAAGATAAGGAAAGCAAAATCTATTTGTCCTACAAGCATTTTCCATAATCTTTATTATGTAACTTGGACAAAATGCATTGCTTTTTCACATATCCACTCCAGGTATGCTGATGAAGCTCTCGCGCGTGATTAATTCCTCTTGCTCTCCCTCATTTGTGTAATTTTATAGCACATATCACTCTAATATCTATCATATCAGTCGAATTTACTCAGGTAAATAAAACTCAAACTAAAGCAGATAACTTTTGTCTTTTGTCCCTTCTTTGGAGCAAGCTGATTCTTCAAAAACTGCCACAGAGCATCTCTCTTTTTTCCTTTTTTTTCCCATTCCATTAATACATTTGTGTGGTGAAATCAAAGCAAATTAAATCTCTGCAGTATTTTTTCACTGCCAGGGGTTAGCATGTGCAATATCGACTTTTCATTATCATCTGATTAAAGTTTGCCTGCCTCTGTTAATAAACTGAAGGTTCATGGCTTATTGCTTTACACCTTTAAGAATGTGAGCACATTTTCTAAATGAGACTGCTTAATTTTCAAATCTTTTTATTCTTTTTTTTTTTCTTGCAATGGATCACTTTTGGCCACTGAGGGGATTTCCTGTACACCTTAGCAAAGATCTGTGTCTGTACGTGTGTTTACAAACAAGGGTGCACTTCAATGATTAAACATCTGTAAAAGCTACTAAGACTCAAGAGCTTTGTATAAAGCTTGGGATCGAGCAAAAGGTGACCAGAAAAGGATATTTCCTGATGATCTGTCTTGAAAATTCAAACAGCATCCCATGAAAAAAAACCAAAACCTAAGGCATTCTTCTGCCCCTTTAATAGCAGTCTGCTATTCTTGAAAGCACCAACATAGCTGATGTCTGAAGCAATAAAAGCTTAGCTTCCTGCCCTGTAATTATTACTAGATGTAATTATGAACAACTCATTCATCACTATAAAAGCACAACTTAAGGCTCGCTGAGAACAGACACGGAAGGGATTTGTTTTCAGGCAGTTCTCTTAGTGAAGCTGTAATTTAACAACACCGCCGATAAACAACCGTAGTAAGCCAATGTAAAGAAGGCAGGGCAACATCCATGTTTAATATCTTCTGGGATCCTCCAGCACTCCATTTATAACGCTATGAAAACATGCCTCGGAGCAGTAAGCAGGAATTGGAGGGTGAACATGACATAACTACCAGCACCCCAGCTCCCCAAAGTTTGCTCGCTTAACCACGGGGCTCCCGGAGGCTGCCTGAGCACACCAGGATTATTTACAGGTGGGGGAAAAAAAGCACGAATAAAAGCCGAGGCTCTGAGCTGTCCTCGCAAAGTTACCGCTCCAGGACAGCTCAGTATGCGCCGGGTTTCAGGACACGGCTGTGGTCTGTGTCACTTTCTCAGAAGCGTGGGCAAACACCTGCGGCCAGCCCGGAACAGCGCCCAGAACCGCCCAAACTTCCCCAAACCCGCCGGGCCGCTCCCGTGCGGGGCCGAAGGCACCGGGGCACGCCAGGACCGGCTTCGAGCGCATTTCCAACGAGATCAAGAATTCAGATGAGGCAACAGGAGGTGTGTGGGTAAGACACCCGCTCTCCATCCACGCCGAGCAAGCAGAGCGTCCTTCCCTTCCCGGTTATGTAATACACGCGAGTCTTTAACCACTGCTGCTCTGACACACGCATGTCACACAGATCAGCTTTGGGCAGATCAGCTGGGCCGGCAGCGCAGGAATTGGGCAGGAATTGGGCAGGAACTGGGCAGGAATTGGGCAGGTCACGGTCGCCCCCCGGGCAAGGAATCCCGCCCGAGCCCCGGGCGGTTCGGGCCCCGCGGCAGCCGGGCCGGACCCGGCTTGGGCTCTGTGCCATCAGCGCCATCCCAGCTCGGCCGGGCTGCCGCACCTGCCCGGCAGGGACCCCCGGGGATGTCACAGGCTGCCATCAGGACACGTCCCCAGGGCAGCCGAGAGCCCGTGTCCGCCCGGAGCATCGCTGGGAGAGGCGGCAGCCCCACAGGGAAGGGCTCGGTGACTCCTCAGAGTGCCCCCGTGCTGCTCTGCGACTTTGGCCCCTGGCAGCCTGGCTGCGCCGAGTTAGCCGGGAAATGCACAGCTGCATTTCTCCACACGGCACAAGTGTTGGCACCGAGACCACTGAGCACCTGCCTTGTGAAACGCCCCTCTCCGGGCAGCTCACCGAAATTCGGCGGCTGTCACAGGGGGTGGAAACACAAGGCTCGGGGCGGAACGCGGAGTCACCAAGGAGGACCCAGAACCGCCGGCTCCGGCACTTCGCCCGCGCCGCGGGAGCCGCCGGCGGGGCCGGGCCGGGGGCGGCACCGCCGGGGGTGCGAGGGGGCGGCCCGAGGGCCCGGCTGTCCCTCCCCGCTGCCCTCCACCCGCGGCTGGGGCGGTACCTGCTTGTCCAGCGCGGCATCCTTGGCGCTGCCCGCGGCGCATCCCTTGGGAGCGGGCACCCGCTCGCAGTTGCAGCCCTCCAGCATGTACATGCCGGCGGGGCGGGCGCTCTGCTCGCCCTCGAAGTAGAAGAGCACGTTTTGGTAGAGGGCGAACCACTTCTCGTGCCAGCGGTTGGTCTCCGCCGTCTTCTTGCTGAGGTAGCCGCGCTTGGTGCCCTCCTTGCGGGCCAGCAGCGCCAGGTACAGGGCGTGCCCCTCGTTGTACCGCACGCTCTTCTGCATCGTGCCCGGAGCCCGCGGCCGCGGCGCAGCCTCGCCGGGCGCTCTCGGAGCAATTCATGGGCTCCGGCACGCACCGACGGGGCGGCCCCGGCCCCGCGCCCCGCCCGAGTGTCCCTCGGCCCCCGCCCCGCCCCGCCCCGCGCCGCCTCCCACCGCCCCAGGCACCGGCACCGCCGGCGGCGAGCGGCCCCCCGGGCGCTGACGTGGGGGATCAGCCGTAAATCCGCTTTGGAGAGCGATTTAAAGAGCAAAGTCGCCGCCGCCGCAGCGCCCGGGTCCCTGCCCCCCTCCACCCTTCCCCCATCCCCGCATCCCTCCGCTCTCCATCCCCCATCCCTTCTTACCCCCATCATTCCATTCCCCCATCCTTCCATCCCCCCATCCTTCCATCCCTCCATCCCCCATCTCTCCATCCCCCTCCATCCCCCCATCCCTCCGCGATGCGGAGCGGGGATGCCCGCGGGCCCCGCAGCGCTGTCCGGGCCGGGCCGGGAGCCGCGGGGTGATTTGGGGCTGCCCCGTGGTTTCTCGATAGTTTCTGCCTTTTCCCGTTCTTCGAGCGAAAATCTTGGAAAGCGGCAGGGCCGGGCGAGCGCGGCCGCCGGAGCCGGGTAACTTCGCTCTCGAGCTGTGGCGAAAGAATTAAAGCAAAAGGCAGCAGGGAAACCCGTGAGAAATTCCAGAAACCTGTCGCTTTTAACCCGAAATTCAGGCCGATAAAGGCGCGGGCAGCGTCCCAGGTGTCACCCCAGCCCTGCATGTCCCTGGGCAGGGCGGTGGGCACAGAGAGAGCCCCGGCTCGGGCTGCGGGGGCTCTGCCGGGGCTCGCCTGCCGCAAACGGGACCATTTACAGATCCCAAGCGGCGGCTGCAGCGCCGGGGAGCTGCACACGCCGAAAGGAACATCTCGGGGGTGCCCGGGTGTGCTCCCAGCCCGGGGTTGGTTCCTGCACCCCGGCACCTGCACGCCTTCATTACAGCCAGTAAACTTCGGCCAGCGAGCCGCATCCAGAACTGTTTTACATGAAACACACCAGTATGGAAATTCAGCGACTCAAACTTGCTCTTAGGGCTCTTTCAGGAAAAGCCTTGGAAGCCTTTCATTTGAAAACATATTTTGCATATGTAGCTCTCGCTCTCTTTCGCTTTGCTGCGTCTCGTGAGTAAAAGAGAAAAAGGAATGAAAATGTGGAAGTTACAATATTCAGTACTGCTGTGTAATGCACAGAATGAGTTAGAAAATGTTTCCTGTGTGATCTGTGTCAGCACCCGTGGTTCTGTGCATTATCTGCAGGAGCTACGGGCCTGTGTAGGGTTGTAAGGCTCTCATCTTGTCGACAGACAGTTTTGTATCAGAAAAACACAAAGAGATACACAAACCCTGCTGGAACCTCCTTTGCCTTGTGCCTTCTCAAAGCGAAATGTGAGCCCAGCACATCAAGGCCGGGGAAGCCCAGGCTCTGGGCAGGGCTTGGGCAGCACCTGGGCAGGTGTGCCCGGGCTGGTGCCTCCTCCCAGCCAGGGCTGAGCCAGAGCATCAGCTCCTGTGTGGAATTCCGTGGAATTCCGTGCAGCAAAGGGCAAGGCAGCCAGAGCAGCAAGCTGCCACTCAGGGGAGCGTGCAGACATCTGACACTCAGTGAGGAGCTGCAGCTTTCCAGAACAAGCACGTCGTACATCACGGTGAAATCCTACAGCAAGAGCCCATCCTTGCCAAGATAAAGTTGCAGGCTTTTGTCCCAGCTGACGTAATTTGTGCTTTAATAAAGCTGCTGCACAAGTCACGAATGATCACACGTCATCTGTTCCACCAGGTCACCTGAGACACACAGAAAAAATAAATTACAGGACTTAAATTTTATTTAGAAAGAAAGAAAGAAAGAAAGAGAGGGTTTTCTTTGACTACATCATTTTCTCCTAGATATGCAGGCACTTTTCCTCAGCTGAAAATGTTGAATATGTCATTGCACAGCAATCTATAGGAGCTAAAAGGAGTGTAATATTCCTGGTCACTACAGTGAATGCTGTTTGTGTAACCATCAGCTTGTCCTTTATTGTTCAAGTATGATTTAGTTCTCTCCATGATATTATCTTTACTACTTATCACTGACCATTCTCATACAAGGACAACCTACTTTTTCTTGCTTTAAATGTCTACAACATATATATGAATGTATATACTGTCTAATACATCCAAATGTATCTATGTATCTATATGGGATTATTTCTTTAAATTCTTCAGTATCAACATTAAAGAAGGGCGCTTTTTTGCTTTAAAAAAAAAGGAATTCTAGGCCAAATTCATATGTATGAACACGATAGAGTTATATGTGCAAACAGATGTAAAGGAATCCGTGGATGTAATTTATTCCATAGGGCTCTGAGGAAGAGAACATACAGATAAGCACACTGTTTTACTTTATTGTATATCCCAATCTTCATTTTATTGTATTTTAATTCCAGGGCATTCATTTATAAACACACATTCCCAAGTGTTGCCAGGATGGGCTCCGAGGACCTCGCTGTAGAGCTACAGTGGAAAGCTGTGGTCCTGTATCAGCAGAGATAATTTGACCCAATTAGGCTACATTTAACCTGAAATTTCCTCTGGGAACTAGTCCAGTGCCAGGTGTTCAAAGATGCCATAAGCAGGGAAACGCATAGAGTTGTGTTCCACAACAGTGGAATTGCTGAGTCCCAGACCCAGAAGAGCCCCTGGGAATTTGGGGGACAGGGCAGCGAGTTGTCAATTCTCTGTGTGACAAAAAAAAATCTAGAAAGTCTAGTTTACAAATCATGTCAAATTTAGGCCTCTATCCTCAAAAGCACTTCAGAAAAAGTACTGTTAATGTAAAGGAAATAAAAACTGACTGAAATAATGGAGGAAAAGTTGTCATACTACTGTTTTTATGTCTGGTTTTGTATATACGTTCTCTATTTTTTATATGTTTATTTGTCACTAAATCCACTATTTGCATTTTCATATCAAGGTAATGTATCAAATACAAAACGATTTAGTAAAGCTGTTGAAGAAGTGCTGCAATAACTTCTGGGAAAAAAAACCCAGTTTCACTAAAAATGCCCCTCTGTGTCTCCTCTTGCAGATTGTTTGAGAAGCAGAAACTGAACCAGTCTCTTCTCTGTGCTTTTACTCATTTTTGCTGATCTGATTGTTTGCTCTTCGAGGCACAGGGTATAACTTGGCTACTTGAAAGGTATTTGTGATATTCAGCTAAGATTCAGCTATCTGATAAAGCAGGAAAATTGTGAAATACACACCTCACATCACTGCCATTCTAACTCCTGAATATCTTGCAAACAGCTTTGAGTTTAATACAGCTGATGACGTCCTTTGAGAGTTACTATTCCTGTTTTGTGGAGACATTCTGGGGAGGGATTTCCTTGTGAAATCAATTTTAAGTCACTGTGTATGCCACCGTGGCAATTCATTCCGGATGGATTTACCTGTGGCTGCTCAGGGGGGTGAGAGAGGTGGTGACACAGGTGTCCATGAGATTCCCTCCTTCAGGAATCCCAGCCCCACACCCAGTGGGAGCTACAGCAGAAGGCAGACAACTGCAAATCACCTGTTATGCAGGTGAGGATATCATCATCATCATCATTATTATAATTTTTTATGATCTTGCCTTAACCTCTTAGTGCAAAATTGTTGCAGAACCACAGGAAAACCTTCCAAGCCAAGAGCCACTCAGCCTGAGCACAAGGTCAGATCCCTGGAGGCAAGAAAGGAGTGCAGGGACTACATGCTGCCCTTTGTGACAGGCAGCATCCCCAGGACACAGCTGGCATATTTGCTGCTGGTATTCTGGGAGAAGAATAGCTAAATAAGGTTATAGAGCAACTTTTGAAAGAAACAGTTTGGTGTGTCTGCAGAGGTCGTTGGTGAGTTCTTGCCTGTGGTCAAGGACAGCATGAGAAAATACAAAGAACTGTTGAAAAGAAACGAGAAAAATAAATGCAATGTGGAAGGTGTCTCACAGTCAGGCTGGAGAAAATCAAAAGCGGAAGTAAAAAAAAAAAAACAAAAAAGAGAGAAAAGCTGGAATCAAGGGACTCAATTAAACTGGAGAAATACCACTAGTAAGGCAGGAGGCAGAGGGAAGGGAGAATGGTAATGAGAGCACGGTGGGCAGAGAGCAGAGGGAAACCCTGTGAGCTGGGCGGCTTGGAGGAGACACAGCAGGGCAGGGCAGGGGAGCTGGGGCAGGGTGGGCAGGGAATCCTGGAGAAAGCAAAGCAGCCGTGGCAGGAGAGCCCTGGGCGCTTGGCATGGCTGGAGCAGGGCGCAGAGGAGCTGGAAACAGCCACTGGGGTGCTGGGGGTGGGAGCAGCACCTGGAGCAGGACAAGAGCTGGGCAAAGAGAGAGGGGTGGGCAACAAATGGGGGAGAAACAGCAGGATAGGGCTGGGTAACACAGCAGGTGAAGGGAAAGGTTTGGCTCCAGGGCAGTGCTGGGAGGGAAAGTGGCGTTTCAGATGTGGAAATGCTGATAGTCCGAATCAGCACTGAAATCACGTGGGGGAGAGAAGACAGCAGCTTTTCTCCTTAAGCCTGTTTTCAGCTGGTTCCTTTTCAGCAAAAGGTTTGCCAGCTGGGATTAAAAGGGAAGAGCCAGCATTCAGCTTGTTGACCAGACATGTTAATTAAAAGTTCCAGGACTATTTTATTTAATACAGATGCAACAAGCATTGGCTAAGCGCTAAATGCAAAATATAGTGGCAACAATGCTTCAAAACTTCATTCACATGACTGAAATTTTCATATGGAGACGCGCACTCGCTTGTTGGAAACATGACTGCCAGAGCTGAGCCCTGAATTTGAAAGTTAGCAGAGATTTCTCCCTTTTGCCCTGTTCTGGGGGATGAGTAATGATAATTTCACAGACCCTGTGATTAGCGTGGTGTCCTTAAGAAGGGTATTGTCCTGCAGCTCACAAATTGCTAAAGCATGAAGCTGTCTCGACGTTCTGGGGAGATATCTCAAATTAGTGCTCTCAGTGTTCCAGAGGCTTTGGCGTGTCCCAACACAGATTTCATAATGCTCTCCAAATGTGAGCTGGGAGAGGCAGCGTGATGGCTGAGCTCCTGAGAGCAGGGGGATCAGCAGGCTCTGGGCTCTGATTGTTCTCAGTTTCAGAAAGCCCTTGGTGGCTGGGGAAATTACTTTACAATTAAAAAGACCTAGTGGGATAAAATTTCCTTTCTTTTTTATTTTTTTCTTTTTTATTCCTTATTCCATGCGAACCGAGTATAAATGCAAATCACTCTTTGCTTATTCTGTCAAGATACTCTCACATATTGGCATACAAATAGGAAAAATGTGTAAAATATTAAAGCACTCCCATTTCTTGGGAAAAAGTAAGCCCCACAGATTGGAGGAAAGATACAGAGAGCGCAGCGGGTGCCATCTGGAATAAGTAAGTAACCCTGGGAAGAAATGGTGATGTTTACAAGGCCTGATGCTGATACAGAGAATTCTCTCCATCTGGCATGAAGCCTGCAAATAATCTGCCACAGGGGTGCATAACTCAATAGAGGCAGGTTTGATCCTCCACCAGTTGCATTCCCCGTGGGAGCCTCAAAAAAGGCATTTAATGTCTGTTTTGTGCAGCTGAGCAGCTCCTCCCTGCGCCCAGCCTGGGGGCCACAGAAACGGGGTTTGTGGCGAACGGGAGCCACGTGCCACAAATCAAACCCTGCAGGGCACCCACATCCTGCCAGGGCGGTGTGACAATCCAGGGACAATGCCTTCACACTGCTTTTGTTGTCGGTACGGATGCAACGCGCTGAAAATCATTGTAATGAATCCGTTCAAATGCAGCTGGGGCTGCACAAACGCCTGGAGAAAATGTGTGTAACAGCAGAAACAAAAAAAAATAATAATCCTAAAAGGCTGTAGGCAGAGCAGCCCTGACAACAGTGATCTGAGCCAATGTTTTCACCCCTCACATGCAAGCAAAGATACACCACACAACCTCTTGTTAAACAAAAGCAAAGAAATTGAGCTTTACGTCAGGTCCCCGTTTATTTTGGGGATTTCTGGGCAGGTGGGAAGCGCAGAGCAGGTGTCTGTGACTGCGGACCCACTGTTGATAATGTATATTCTTCCTGGCACCATATTTGTGTGGTTCACATTCTCAGCTGAGGAGTTTTGTAGCTGCCTGGGAGGTGTGGGTTGCAATTCTATGTGGGGGGAAAAAAATGAAGAGGGGAAAAAAAAGTGAAAAAATAGCTCAGAGAAATATAATTTAAAAGCTAAAAAAGCAGCAATATCCATCTGTAATTGTATCAACAACTTCCATAAAATTTGTTACTTTATCATTAATAGTAGAAAGCTTTTCATGGGATATGTATATTAAATGCACGTTAAATTTATGCATATATATTTTTTTAAACAAAATACAAAACTAAACATTTATTGTACTTGTCACAAAGCCTCTACTGCTACATGCTAAAACGAGCAAAGGCCTGAATCCATATCAAAGCACACTTGATGCTTTTAATGCAGAAATGGAGTTTATTTCACAAGTAGGGTCCCCTTGGACACATAGTAAAAACATAAAATAAAAATAATTTTACCAGAAAATTTTTAAAAAATTGTGTTCACGCCTCTATTATTTTGCTTGTTTTTGATTCTTGGGTCGCTTGTATTGTTTCAAATGCTAGCACATCCCTTTTGTCATACACTGGTGGTTGCAAGTGGTGCTGAAAATTGTATTTATTCCAATTTACCATCCTGTGTAATTGTATCAATAATAAACTTAGATTGTCAATATTCAAGGATTTTGAGTGAGATTATTCCTTGTCTGAGCGGTGCTATTTTTCACCAAGGAAAAAGGCTGCATGAAAATACTTCTCCTGATGATCTGAGCTCTTTGTATTTCTCGCTCTGGTGTTTAATGGCTTTGGGGAAATAATTCTAAATTTCTGACACATGTAGACACACAGATCAGACACAGGTATTGCATAGTAGTTTTTTGTCACATATTAGGAAAGGCTAATTAGATAATGCCCTTAGAGGATTTGTGAAGAAGAGTAAAAAATATCTGGGTGTAACACATGCTATAGGCATGGGAGCCCACAGCAGAGGAGGAGCAGGGGTGTGCAGAAACCTCTAAAAACAATTCTCCAATACCCTGGGGAAGGAATGGATCAGGGTAATTGTATTTTTCAAGTTTTCCTCATTCTGGTGGAGAACACATCCTGAGTAGCTCTCTGTGGCATCTGCAGTGCTGGTGAAGTTCAACCTGTACCCAAAAACATCATCTTCAATAACTTCTGACAGAAATCTCTCACATTTGTGCATTTCACCTATTTACTTAATATTGGGGGACACAGGACAGATCAGGGACTCTGGACCGGGTTGACATCAGAGACTTGATAACAGGATGCCTTGGCAAAAGCAAAAGAACTTTGAAAATTAGACCTGGATTGCAAGGAGATTCAATCAAACAGGTTTACTGGAAAAAGAAAATCCCATCGAACCCTGCAGGCCAGAGATGCTGTTATTTGCATAAGTTTGTGTCTGTGACTGTGACCCACTCACTGCAGCACACATTGCTGGTCTCCCTAAGACAGCACATAAACATTTGTGTGTGGGGACGCTGGGGGCATCCCCTAGGCCCCTAGGACAGAAGCAGCGTCCCCAAAAGCTGTCATACCTTGGTTTTGGGCACAGGATTGCCCTGTCCCTGTGTCTGTGCCTGTGTCCCGGAGCTGCTCCCTCCCCATTCCCTGGTCTTTGCCCTGCCCTGACACCAGGGTCACCCGGCCCTGGGGACAGACAGACCTGGACCCTGCACGAGTGTGTGCCTGGGAGCTGCTCACCTCCCTGCACGGCTGCAGCAATCAAACACCTGTGGTACCATGCAAGGCCCTTTGTGCTGCCTTAGCTGGGCTTTAGCAGCAGCTGTGGGGGCTGAAACATCACTGTGTCCCACAGTGACATGGGATTCTGATCACTGTCAGTGTCCCACAGTAAATGGGATTCTGATCACCATGAATTGTCACATTGACATGGGATTCTGATCACCATGTCCCACAGTGACATGGGATTCTGATCACGTCACTGTCCCACAGTGTTTTCCCACAGTTACATGGGATTCTTCACCGCGTGTCCCACAGTGCATGGATTATGTCCCACAGTAAATGGGATTCTGATCACCGTCAGTGTCCCCACCTCTCCCCATCGTTGACACCTCAGCACAGATTACAGTCACCCTCACCAGCTGCATCTCTCAGTTTCCCTTGGCACGTTCCTCAGAGTGATGTTATCTTTTTATACTAAAAACTACGTGTACAATATTTACAGTGACTTCCCAATACCTGTCACCTATGTTAGACAGTGAGCTTCTACTCTAAACCAATCTAAAAGTGCCAACATCACCCAGAAGATGGAGGCCAAGAAGAAGAAGAAGAAGAAAGGCTGGACATGCCCAGCTCCCTCCATTTTGCCCCATTGTGAAAAATGCCAATCACTTGTTTTTAAAATTTTAAAAGTTTAATAGGAATGAAATGATTATAAAAATAGTAATACAATTAGAGTAATAATAATTTGGACAATTTGAATTAGGACAATATGAGACAATAAAAACAAAGAGTTACAGACAGTCCGGTACCTCTTTCGGGGCAGCAGGAGCGAAAAGAGGACCCACCTTAACAGAGGATTAACCCTTAAAAGCAACAGCCTGCTGCATATTCATACACCTCATCCATGATGCATAAATTCCATTCAAACACAGGATTCTGCCTGGGCAGTGTCAGCTTCTTCCTCTCAATCCTGACAGCGCCTTCGAGGCAGGAAGAAGTTCGTTTCTTCTGATAATGGGGCAATAAATTCTCTTTCTCTGATAGATTCAGGTGTCCTGTGGCTGCTATCTCACTGCGAGTCCTTTCTTTAAAAAAATATCCTACATAGCATAGTTTCTATTTTAACATTTTGTTATAACCTACAACTATATTTAACACAGTACTTAAGAGAATTAATACAGCATCACTTTCTAACACAACACATATGATATTCATTTTAATATTTGAGAAAATCATAAAACACATGCATTTTTCACACCAAAAACCCCCATTCTAAAAACCCCAAACTCTACTTTCCCACCCCATGATAAATTCACTAATATTCTACCTAAACTGTTGTGCCTTGCAGATCTTCATCTAGGGTTGGTAACTTGCTCCATGGGTCACAATCAAACCCACAGGGGCATTCTGGGCTCTGTGCCAGGGTCTCTGAGCCCCCTGGCAGGGTCTGGGCCATCCAGGACAGACAGAGGGATGTGCTGGCTCCTGACAGACAGATTTCGGGGTTATTCCTCACAATCCCCCCCAAAAGCCACACACAGAGGTTTTCCAATCTCTTCTCAGGAAAGCTTTCCAATGCTCTGAGTGAGCTGAGAGAACGGCAGGTGGGGTTAGCCATGGCACACAGAGATTTATGCCCTCCAGCCACCGGGTCAAGTTCAGCTAAAGGCAGCAATTAGCACAAATCCTGCTCTGACTTTCGAAATTACACTGCAGTAAGTGATGCTCATTTATCTCCCTTTGGTTACTGGTGTCTGCTGAGCTTGGGGACACGCACAGCACCTTCCTCTGGCCCAGGGCTCAGAAAATGGGGAGAAACACTATCACTGGCCAGGGTCATTTCACAGACCCAAACAGGACAGGGCTGCAGGGAAGGTGCCTTGAGCTGTTTGATTTTCCAGCATCACTCTCATTCCATGGTGATGACAATGGGAAGCTGCCAGCAGCTCACATCCCAGGCAGCAGACACAGAACTCAATGGCACAACTCACTTGATGAGTTTTTTGCCCAATCACACAAAGCAAAAGCACACTGACAGTATTTATATCTGTACAGTATCTATTCTATATTGACAGTAGTTCTGTCCAACCACTGTAAGCACAGGTACCTGTGGTTAAACAATGCTTGCTTATTTCAAATGCAATACCTGCTTGTGAGCCTTCAAACACAACACACAGAGCTCCATTATTAAGCTTCAACCTTCCTAATATCTTGCTAGATAAACTTTTCTGTAGCTTGAGAGTTATTCTAGACAAGCATTAATACACAGACCATTGCTCTATTTGTCCTTTTCTACATTTTAAATAATTTTTCTGCTGACCAATCTCATGGCTGCTGCTTAGCTCCAATCCCAGTTCTGCTGTCTCTGAGGCCTGCCTTTTGCAGCTTTCCCAAAACGTCTGATGTTGTGGATTCCCACAAAACACCCCAAAAGCCCTTGGGTAATGCTCCAGTTAGTGAACAGGCTTTTCTCCTGTGCTTTTGGGATCTCCTTGTCCCCTGCCAGCCCTCTGGGGCACTGACAGCACTTTGGCAGCCACACCATGGCATTCCCAAAAGCAAAACATGCCAGGAGTTTTCCTGCTGTTCTGAGATGAATCCTGTGTTATTAATCCTACCTACACATGTGCAGGAGCTGCAGGCAACTCTCACAGCTGGAGTGGTTTTGTCGTGTTCACCTACACCTGCAGGAATACTTTACACCTGTGCTAAATGATTGACTCACATCTGGATTTGTCACATAACATACAGATGGTTAGGGATGAAGGGTTTATTGTTTCAGAGTTCTATAAAGGCTTTTTTTTGTTCTGTGCAGCCTGTCCTTTCTTTGTAACAGTTAAAAGATCTTAATTGCCTAAAATTAGAGCCATCAGATATGACTGAAACTGAGTATTACATAAAAACGGGTATGAAATATAGATGAAATATATATAATTTATATAAGAACTATTGTTCTGATTTCATTCCTCTGCACCATTTCTGTGCTCTGTTGTCTTGGATTATTATTGCTCCTGCTTCAGCAGAGCCCTGAGCTGTGCCTTGTCAGCCTAGCAGGGATGTACCCTATGAATTATATAAGTCTATTAACATATATGCATCAGAATAGCAGTTAAAATTAGAAGTACAAGCACAACTGAGGAACAGTCAAGAAAAAGAGTTGGGTAAAGAAGTTCAGTGGAAAAGCCTGAAACAAACTTATGCTGCTTTAATTTGGATTTCTCAGTAATATTCACTCTTGCCATCCTCTCTGCTGCTTTCTTCCCATATGGAGCAAGACACTTTGTAAAGAAAACAATCAGGAAAATAAAATCTCAAAGTGCTTGTGAATTCTGCTACTGGTAAAACACGCTTTTCTCAGCTTATCTTCTTAATTAATCTAACAAAACACACAGGTTTCCTGCAGTGCTCCTCTACCCAGATTAAAGTTAAAAAAAAAAAAAAAGTAAGAGCAGAAGTATGAATCTATTTGCATTACAAACAAGAGTTTATTCCCCAAACACATCTTTCATTACAATCAATTATATTGGCAGTTCAGGCCAAACACAGCTGGTGGTAAAAACAATCATACGCTCAAAATAAGAACTGGTTAGGGAGGAATAATTTCGGGCAGCGTGGCTGTGGTGTCACCGCGCCTGTCACAGCCCCAGGGCCCTTGGGCAGGGCGTGGTGGCACCAGGGGCCACAGGACCTGCACAGCCTCGCACCCGGAGATCCCAGGGCTGCCCTGGGGCTCGAGGCACCAAATCCAGCAGCAAAACAGACATCCCAAAAACAGGCATCCCAAAAACAGGCATCCCAAAAACAGTATCCAAAAACAGCACCCCAAAAACAGACATCCCAAAAACAGGCATCCCAAAAACAGACATCCCAAAAACAGGCATCCCAAAAAACAGATATCCGAAAAAACAGACACCCCAAAAAACAGGCATCCCAAAAAACAGACATCCCAAAAACAGGCATCCCAAAAAACAGATATCCAAAAACAGACACCCCAAAAAACAGACATCCCAAAAACAGGCATCCCAAAAAACAGATATCCCAAAAACAGGCATCCCAAAAAACAGATATCCAAAAAAACAGACATCCCAAAAACAGGCATCCCAAAAAACAGATATCCAAAAAAACAGACACCCCAAAAAACAGACATCCCAAAAACAGACATCCCAAAAAGGCATCCCAAATCCCAAAAACAGAATCCAAAACAAACCAAAAACAGACATCCCAAAAAACAGACATCCCAAAAACAGGCATCCCAAAAAACAGATATCCAAAAAACAGACATCCCAAAAACAGGCATCCCAAAAAACAGATATCCAAAAAAACAGACACCCCAAAAAACAGACATCCCAAAAACAGGCATCCCAAAAAACAGATATCCCAAAAACAGGCATCCCAAAAAACAGATATCCGAAAAAACAGACATCCCAAAAACAGACATCCCAAAAACAGACATCCCAAAAAACAGACATCCCAAAAACAGGCATCCCAAAAAAATCAAAACAACCCAAAAAAGAACCCAAAAAAGTCATCCCAAAAAGACACCAAACAGACATCCCAAAAAACAGACTCCCAAAAAACAGATATCCAAAAAACAGACACCCCAAAAACAGACATCCCAAAAAACACATCCAAAAAAGACATCCCAAAAACAGGCATCCCAAAAACACCCAAAAAAGACATAAAAAATAAAAAACAGGCATCCCAAAAAACAGACATCCCAAAAAAGACATCCAAAAAAAATCCAAAAAAAAAACTCATCCAAACACACCCCAAAAACAGACATCCCAAAAACAAAAACAGACATCCCAAAAACAGATATCCCAAAAAACAGATACCCCAAAAACAGACATCCCCAAAAAAAAACAGACATCCCAAAAACAGGATCCCAAAAAACACATCCCAAAAAACACCCAAAAACAGACACCCCAAAAACAGACATCCCAAAAACAGACATCCCAAAACAGGCATCCCAAAAAAAGATATCCAAAAACAGACACCCCAAAAAAACAGCCCAAAAACATCCCAAAAACAGATATCAAAAAGAACCCCAAAAAAGACACCCCAAAAAAAATCCCAAAAAAAGGCAAAAAATCCCAAAAAACAAGATATCCAAAAAAACAGACACCCCAAAAAACAGACATCCCAAAAAACAGACATCCCAAAAAACAGGCATCCCAAAAACAGGCATCCCAAAAAACAGATATCCAAAAAACAGACACCCCAAAAAACAGACATCCCAAAAAACATCCCAAAAAACAGATATCCAAAAAAATAGACACCCCAAAAACACACACCTCAGAAAACAGGTATCACAAAAAACAGACACCCCAAAAAACAGAAAAAACAGACACCCCAAAAAACAGACACCCCCAAAATCAGACACCTCAAAAACAGGCATCCCAAAAACCAGAGACCTCAAGAACCAGACACCTCAAAAAAAGATATCCCAAAAAACAGTCACCCCAAAACCCAGACACCTCAAAAATCGACCCCAAAAACAGACAACTCAAAAGACAGAGATCTCAGAAAACAGACACCTCAAAAACCAGCACCCCAACACCTCTGCTGCTCACTCCTCACCTGGGGTGAAGCTCGAGCTGAAAAGGTTCAGGCAGCAGTTTTATTGTTTATGTCGAGACACAGGAGATACATGACAGCAAATTCATGTCCCACAAATACCAACACCTCTCTGATCTTTTTGTCCTTAAACCATTCCAAATGGTTTTGTATCTTATGACCAAAAAAAAAAAAAAAAAAAATCACTCACAGCCTCGAGCCTTAGAGGAAGGGTCTTACAGGACAGCAGGACAGCAATCCTCCCTGACTCCTGAAATCACAGAGTGGCTAAAACCCAGGAATACCATTCATGATGCAATGCTGTGTGTGTGAAATCTCAAACCAGCCTGGAACAAGCCTGGCAGGAGCAGAGGAGCTCACCCCAGCAGCAGCAGTGCAGCCTCTGTGCAGGCTCAGGGGCTGCAGGGCTGTGGGTTTCCCCCAGGAGCTGCACACCATCTCTGTGAGTGCCCAGCCCCGCTCACCTGTAGGAGTTCTCCCCTGGCACAGCCCAGGGCTGTGCAGCACTGCATGCTCCGTGCCTTTCCTGCTCAGGATTTTCCTGTGGGATCTCACCCTGATGAGGTTTTTGCCCCAGATGCTTTCACAGAGGGATTTGGCCATAAACCATGGCAGGCAGGCACTGAGGGGAGGGGACACCTGACCAGGCCACCACAAAAACCATTCTGGGAGCCAGTCCTGATAACAGAACCTTCCTAAATTTGATCGGGTTTCCTCTTTTCCTTCACTGTTGGTCAAGACCTTTTTCTTATAAGGTCGTGTTTGAGTTCCCCTTTCAGATTGGGTCTGTGCCCCTGTACCTGGCTGTGCTTGCCCCACCCAGGGGTCCTTAGAGCCTGGCTTCTCTACCTGCACCACGTTTGTTATTTTCACTAGTAAAGTCTTTATTTTCTGGCTAGTTCCACAGCTTCTGTCCCTCTTATTTAGCCAGCTCCTCCCAGCCAAGCTGAAGCAGTGTCAGCAAAATCAACCCACAAACAGCAGAGGTTTATGTCCAAAAAGGAGACACAGGAGTCCTTTGACTTTATTCCAATCAAGGCAGAGGCCATGGGGCATTCCCTGGGGTCTCTCACATTTTTGGAGGACGCAGCCTCCTTTTTATCCCAATTTCCCAGCCACATTTCCCTTCTCTCTTTCCCCATTTCTGAGGCACTTGAGAGGTTCAGACTTCCCAGAACACCTGACCCCAAAGATTCCCCTCTAATGTACAACCCTCCCTTTTCATTTTTAATTTTTATGGAATTTAGTGTTTTTTCTTCCCCACTGTTTCTTTCACCTTTCAATGTCTAATTTCATTTATCATCCAAACTAAAGTTTATTTGTAAAAGCAAATATCTTTTTCCATTCATCAATCAGTGGAATCCTCCCCATTGTTTCTTTTCTCTCCCAGTGCTGGTTTTATCCCCCAGCAGACCCACAGCTTGTCTGGAAAGACAAATCCACCATTCCTCCCGCAAAGGCCCACAGTGGGCTCCAAAGTCCCCACTTTGCTGGGCCCTGCAGGAGGCTGCCCAGCCCTGGGATGTGCTGGATCTGCAGGGATTCAGCCCAGCTCCCAGCTCTCCTTCCCTGCCCACAGCAGCCCTGGCTCCCAGCTCAGGTTCAGCTGGTGAGGATGAGGAGCTCTGGCTCTTCATCCAGCCTGGTGACAGGACAAGCTGCTGTTAGAGTGTCCAAATTGCAGCAAAACCTCCCAAAATCTCGTGTGCAGTGGGTGGGATCCCACAGCAGCATGTTTGAAATTCATGCCCTTTAAGGTCCCTTCCAACCAAAACCATTCTGTGATTCCATGATTCAGTTTTGGGGATATTAACGTATTTCTGAAAGGACATAAATGCATTTCATGAAACGAAACCTTCCTTGCATCAATTGCCAACAAAACGTCACTGCCAAATATCAGTTCTAAAAACCTTATTGACATGCCTCAGACTCCTATTTTCCAGGAGAAAGTCAGCATTTCTGTAACACCATTTTAGTGCTTATTTCTCATGTAGGAATAGTCAAATCACAGTCAGAGTGAGAGGGTGCTTATAGGTGGCCTTCTTTTGCCATTAATAATAAAGGTGACTTTGAACAGCAAGGAAAATCAGTTAACAGTTGTTGTAGTTAATTAATCTTACTTCAGGAGCCGTATTTATTTATTAATTGATTAAAATGCCTTCCTGGACATACAGAGCAATGGCCAATGCATCCTACATACAATTTGATAAATGGATGCAGAAGAAAAAAACTAAACTTTTTTTGTTCATCTCGTTACCTGCCTGAGAAGGGAAAATGAATGAGGAAAGGGACCTCGGGCACTGAAGAGGTGGAAGATGATGCCAGAATATTTTGTGCCATTTTTTCTCCAGCAGGTTTCAGGCAGCAGAGGGGAGGTGAACACAGGGAGGGGATGTGAAAGGATCCCAAATAATTTCTGTCTGCTCCTTGCAGCCCAGCAGTGCTGCAGGGACACTCCTGACAGCTGGAAAGTGCATGGGAAGAGCAGCCAGACGCTCCAACAGCTCCTCTTCCTCATTCCCTGTGGGGAATTCCCTGAGCACATCAGCAAGGTCTGGGTAAGTGCTCCAGGCAGCTGAGCCCTGTGGCTGGGCTCCTCCTGCAGCCCTTCCCTCCAGCTGCCCCCGGGACACTTTCACGCGGGAGATGCTCATGGAAATTGAGTTTTACCCCCTGGAAACTCTGAAAACTTTGCTCTCTGTCCCTGTGGCTGTGCTGGGTCAGCCAGATGGGGAGAAAGGAAAACCTGGTTGCTGATGTGCTTTATTCATGAAATAAGGGAAGGCTTGGGCTGCCGTCTAAATATTTCACACCCCATGTGTGAGAAGCCACAAAATCAGAGGGTTTTGGGAAAGCTGCAAAAGGCAGGCCTCAGAGACAGCAGAACAGGGATTGGAGCTAAGCACCAGCCATGAGATTGGGTCAGCAGAAAAATTATTTAAACTGTAGAAGAGGACAAATAGAGCAATGGTCTGTGTATTAACGCTTGTCTAGAATAACTCTCTAAGCTACAGAAAAGTTTATCTAGCAAGATATTAGGAAGGTTGAAGCTTAATAATGGAGCTCTGTGCGTTGTGTTTGAAGGCTCACAAGCAGGTATTGCATTTGAAATAAGCAAGCATTGTTTAACCACAGGTACCTGTGCTTACAGTGGTTGGACAGAACTACTGTCAATATAGAATAGATACTGTACAGATATAAATACTGTCAGTGTGCTTTTGCTTTGTGTGATTGGGCAAAAAACTCATCAAGTGAGTTGTGCCATTGAGTTCTGTGTCTGCTGCCTGGCATGTGAGCTGCTGGCAGCTTCCCATTGTCATCACCATGGAATGAGAGTGATGCTGGAAAATCAAACAGCTCAAGGCACCTTCCCTGCAGCCCTGTCCTGTTTGGCATTTGTGCACAGGCCCTGGCCGGGGATTCATGAAATAAGGAAAGACTTGGGCTGCTGTGTTAATTATTTCACACCCCATGGACCCCAAGGAAAGCTGCCAGGACTGAGGAGCCTGCAGAGCTCAGGGTACACCCTGTCCCCAGGCCACAACCTGCAATTTCAATTTGGGAAACTCTTAAGGCAGGAAGTGTAGCTTGTACAACTTATCTGAACCTATTTCCCAACAATAACTATTGTTCACTCCAGCAGCCTGACATAATATAATTTGTTTTGTGAAAAATAAATACAATTTGCAGCCCGTAACTGTAGTGAGACATAGTGTGATTTTATTAGCAGCAGTAGATGGATTTTTTTCATTGTTTCTGAAAGAAATCAACATGATTCTGTTTGCAGAATGCATTAAAAACTCATCTTGAAACCCTTGAGATGGTATTGCATTGGTTGGTTTCAGTTCTTAACCAACTTTAGCTGAGTTATGAGAACCTATGGCTTCCATATGCTGAAAAGATAAGTTAATATCCCTTTATTTTCTCTGAAGTACCACACACACAGCACGGGTCAGTAAAAGATTCTGCTTTCAAACCAGGAGAAACACGGTTGTTTTTTTCATTTGTGTCCTTATACTCAATCTCTGTGTCTTTTGTTGAAGTAATCCACCTGTGAATCATCTGGGCCAGTCAAACAAGCTGATTTGTTAATTGAGAAAATGTTGATTTGCGGTCTGAAAATCTGAGAAATAAAGCTATGCAAAAGTAAAAATCAAAAAAGTGGGGAAAAAATCAATGTATATTCCTGCAGAAGTACTTGTATTGTGTTGTGAAAGTTTATTTTCATCTTTCATTTCCTACAGAAATTTCCCTCCATGAGTGCTGCACTCTATTTACACTGAGCTTGCCTCCAGCCCTCCTTTCCACTATTCAGTGTTTCCCTTGTTACTGATTTTATCTGCGCTTTTGATTCACAAATACAATTCTGCAGGAAAGGTAGCAGTGTGCTCTTCCAAAAATCACAATCCAGAGCACTACCTTACATCAATTTGCCTCTCTCCTACAAAAGCTTCCTCTCACATGCTGGCAAAAATTACCCAAAAACAGAGAATTCCCCAGAACCACCCACGACTCCTGCTCTCCCTGTGGAAGGTGTCCCTGCCCTGGAATGAGCTGTGAAAAACGCCAATCACTTGCTTTTAAAGTTTTAAAAGTTTAATAGCAATAAAATGGTTATAAAAATAGTAATACAATTAGAGTAATAATAATTTGGACAATTTGAATTAGGACAATATGAGACAATAAAAACAAAGAGTTACAGATGGTCCGGGTATCTTTTCTGGGCAAAATAAGCCCGAAAAAGGACTCACGTTAACAGAGGATTAACCCTTAAAAGCAACAGCCTGTTGCATATTCATACACCTCATCCATGATGCATAAATTCCATTCAAACACAGGATTCTGCCTGGGCAGTGTCAGATTCTTCCTCTCAATCCTGACAGCGCCTTCAGGGCTGAGTGAGGCAGGAAGAAGTTCGTTTCTCCTGATAATGGGGCAAGAAATTCTCTTTCTCTGGAAGATTCAGGTGTCCTGTGGCTGCTATCTCACTGCGAGTCCTTTCTTTAAAAAAGTATCCTACATAGCATAGTTTCTATTTTAACCTTTTGTTATAACCTACAACTATATTCAACACACTACTTAAGAGAATTAATACAGCAAAACTTCCTAACATAACATATATAATATTCATTTTAATATATAATATTAAAATGAATATTATAATAAACACATATAATATCAAATAAATTTAAAATCAAATATCCTATAAATCACATTAAAAATAAAATAAATAATATTAAAATGAATATTATAATGAACACATATAATATCAAATAAATTTAAAATAAAATATCATATAAATCACACAAAAAATCAAATAAATAATATTAAAATGAAGATTTTAATAAACACATATAATATTCATTTTGCCAAAAGCCAGTCATAAAATACGCATTTTTCACGGAGCCCAAACCACTCTGGGATTCTCAGCCTCCTTGTTAAGGAAGGTGCTACTGGCACCAGCCTGGATTTTTAACTTCAGGATTTCACATGAGCCTCTTCCCCTGGCCTGGGCAGCTGTTGGTGATTCCTGCCCAGCCTGGAGCCTTTTCCTCTCCATGAGCTTTTCCTGCTCCACACCTTCCCGAGCTCACAGGTCTAGAAAATTGGTAATTAGCAACTTGGAAAGGCTAATATAATTTTTGGCCTAATTACTGGAGAAGGTGTGGTGGGGATGACCCCCAACAGAAGTGACTGGTGGCATTTGGAATTAAATCCTGCTTTTAGGGGGATCAGTAGCAGTTGCTGAAGCAAAGGACTTAAAGGCTGGTCATTTTAGAATGTTTTAAATGATAACGAGGAAACAGCAGCAAAGGATTTACTTCCTTGCTCAACAAATGCAAGAAGTGCCCCTCCTTCCTTCCTCTGGTGCAGGTGTTATCTAAACCCTTAGGAGGAAAAGTTTCTGTTGCACTCAAGTGTGCTTGCATAAAACTCACCATGGAGCAGATAATCCTGGGTGCCATCCCATGGCGCATGGAGCACAGCCAGGGAACCAGGCCCAGGTGATGAAGGGGGGGCAAGTAAGAACTGATGCCATTCACATTGCCTTGAGGAGCTGCTCCCTGCCCTCACCACTCCCAGAACCCACAGAACTGACCTCATTCCCCAAAATGCACAAAATTGATGGTTTTTAAGGTGTGGGAGCAGAGACAGGCTTTATCTCGCTCATAGCTGTAACAGCATGAATAACAGTCTCTATGTATGGCTAAGAAAAAACAAATGATGCCTCTAATTATGCAAATTAGAACCCAAATGAGCTATCCCTTATCCCACATGTACACAATAGCACCTTTTTCCTCATGTAAAGCCACGAGACCAGGGGTTTGTCATGAATTTCTCTGCAGCAGAGCTGAGCAGCAGCCCTGGCTGTCCAGGCAGTGAGGCAGCACCAGCAGCCCCTGTGCCCCCAGCCCTGCAGGGCTCAGGAACACCCTGGTCCCCTCCTCTCAGCATCTCTAGGTGCTCACAGTGACCCTAAGATAAGTTAGAAAGTCTCTTTTCACAGCCCGGCTGTTGAAGGAGTCAGAGCTCTTCACTTCTCGGTCTCAAGGTTGTTTATTGTTCCTTATCTATAAAATTCTTTCTCCTGTCCTGCCCAGGTCTGCTCAGCAGGACAGTCAGAGGCACACTGCCTGTCCCAGGGAGGTGTTATCTTTTTATACTAAAAACTACATGTACAATATTTACAGTGACTTCCCAATACCTGTCACCTATGTTAGACAGTGAGCTTCTACTCTAAACCAATCCAAAAGTGCCACCATCACCCAGAAGATGGAGGCCAAGAAGACGAAGGAGAAAGGCTGGACATGGCCAGATTCCTCCATCTTGCCCGCTGAACCCCCATACCAGAAACTCTAAAATCTACTTTTTCACCCTGTGATAAATTCACTAATATTCTACTTAAACTGTCGTGGCTTGCAGATCTTCATTTAGGGTTGGTAACTTGCTCCATGGGTCACAATCAAACCCACAGGGGCATTCTGGGCTCTGTGCCAGGGTCTCTGAGCCCCCTGGCAGGGTCTGGGCTGCTCAGGACAGACAGAGGGATGCGCTGGCTCCTGGCACCCTCCCAGTACCGGTGCCCTGCCAGGAGCTGGCTGTGCGGGACCCCTGCAGAGGCCCTGGCGGCACAGCACCCGCTGGGCAGCTCTGGCTGGGGAGGTGATGAATCCTGACTGTCACTGCCCTGGGCTGACTATGTGACGCTTTTATCCCCAATTGCCCTGTTCTGTTTATGCTGAATAATAAGTTTTGCACCTTTAAGCCTTGTTGCAGAGGGTGAAGGGGGGAAGAGAAGAAGCGCGCAGTTTGTTTTAGACGCTGCACTCGCCTCTCCACATTCCTGCTCCTGACTGTGCTGTGGATGGACAGACAGCAGGACAGAGAGCTCTCCTTTGCTTTTAGTTAGTTTTAGCTGGCTGAGGCAAAGACGTTCCCTGGACTGTGGTTTTTCCCCTTTTCTTTGGACCTGTTTAAACCTGCTGTGGCCTGAACACCAGAAGAGCATTGGCAGCTCACACCTGTGGGGCCCACTAGGCCGGGCCGGGCCTGGGCCGCAGCATTTCCAGCACCGGAGGGACGGATAAGAGCCTGAGTAAGCTCAGCTACAACCCGGGGAGGGACTTTCTCAGTTTGTCATCTCTTTTGGAGCAACAAGAGGTTTTATTGTTTAATAAACAGTTTTTTCCCACTTTTCTCCAAGGTGCTATTTTCTCCCGAACCAGTTGGGGGAGGGTCTGATTGAATTTGCTTTCCTAGAGGAGGCCTTTGGGGGTTCTCTCCCAAATTTGCCCTGAACCAGGACAGTCACCCAGAGCTGGTGTCCAAGGGGTCACCAGGGGCGTGGGGTGGTCATTCCCAACACTCCTGCTCACACCAGGGAGATGCTTCAGCGGGAGCACAGGAGCCTGTCCCACCTCACAGCCTTAGCATACAGCTGGTTTGCAGCCCCTGCAGGATTTCCTCCACATTCTTTGGTCCATTTTCACGCACTGCTATCAGCACAGAGATTCCTTGCCAGGTAGCAAGGACTCCTGTCAGAACCCCTGCACCACAGGTAGGGTCCTGCTCCAGCAGGGACGCCTCCCACTGCCCCAGGCTGCTCCCAGCCCCTCCAGCCTAGCCTGGAACATTTCCAGGAATCCAATATGTTAGGAAAATTAACCCACAAACACCAGAGGTTTATGTCCAAAAAGGAGACACAGGAGTCCTTTGACTTTATTCCAATAAAGGGAGAGGCCATGGAGCATTCCCCTGGGGTCTCTCACATTTTTGGAGGATGCAGCCTGAGGAAGGATTTGGGAATTCCCTGTGCCTCTGAGTGTCACAGCCCTCAGAACTAACCAGAAATAAGTTCAAAAAGAGAGAGAAAAGGCAGGATCTGAAGGCAGGGAGGGAGACCTGAGGTTTCTGCTAACATGCCACACATGACGTTCCCCACCTGTGACTGGTCTGGGGGAAGAGCAGAGCTGCTTTTGGAGGCAGCTGTGGGGTGTCTGGGCTGTCAGACTGTGCACACAGTACTCCTGGACCTGCTGGCAGAGGAAGAGTTACCTGTGGAGAGGGGAACTTAGAGGCAGAGAGAGGAATTGTTCAGCCTGGCGAAGTTCCAGGGGCACCTGAGAGGCCCAGAGGGGCTCCAGGAGAGCTGCAGAGGGACTGGGGACAAGGCATGCCGGGACAGCAGCCAGGGAATGGCTGCCAGTGCCAGAGGGCAGGGCTGGCTGGGATCTTGGCAATGAGGAATTGTTCCCTGGCAGGGTGGGCAGGCCCTGGCACAGGGTGCCCAGAGCAGCTGGGGCTGCCCCTGCATCCCTGGCAGTGCCCAAGGCCAGGCTGCACACTGGCACAGTGGGAGGTGTCCCTGCCATGGCAAGGGTGGCACTGGGTGGGATTTAATGTCCCTCCCAACCCAAACCCTTCTGGGATTTTGTGAGTCCAAGAGCAGATACCCAAGGACCTAAGGGCACGTTTGGACATTTTCTCCTCCCATGTCCTGCTCTGTGTGCAGAGGGCATTTTTGGCCTAAAACATGTGCTTTGGCCAATCCTGTCCTGCTGTTTATCACTCAGCACATGAGAAGTGATGAGGAGCAATGAGGCAGGCAAGGCCTGTGTGGTGCAGGGTTTTCTTGCAGGCTGGCTCTGGCTAGAGGCAGTGCCTGACTCCTCTCTGTGCTCACCAGGAGCTGCCCCTGTGCTCCTCATGAGGCACATCCCAAACAGCGCCCAAACACTGAGCATCCCTGCCCTGCCCCCTGCATCACACTCTCGGGGTCTTTCAGATCACTGCGACCCAGAGAATGTTAAAAGTCTCTTTTCACAGCCTGGCTGTTGAAGAAGGAGTCAGAACTCTTCATTTTTGGTTGTTTATTGTTCCTTATCTATAAAATTCTTTCTCCTGTCCTGCCCAGGTCCGCTCAGCAGGACGGTCAGAGGCACTCTGCCTGCCCCGGGGTGGTGCTATGTCTTTATACTAAAAACTACATGTACAATATTTACAGTGACTTCCCAATACCTGTCACCTATGTTAGACAGTGAGCTTCTACTCTAAACCAATCCAAAAGTGCCACCATCACCCAGAGGATGGAGGCCAAGAAGAAGAAGGAGAAAGGCTGGACATGTCCAGATTCCTCCGTCTTGTCTCCTGAACTTCCATTCTAAAAACCCCAAACTCTTCTTTTCCACCCCGTGATAAATTCACTATTATTCTACCTAAACTGTCATAATCAAAACCACAGGTGTTTTGGGTTCTGTGCCAGGGTCTCTGAACCCCTGGCAGGGGTCCTGGCGTCCTGGACAGCCAGAGGGATGTGCTGGGTTCCCACATCACACCTGCCCTGCCTCTCTGGGAGCTGAAGGAGCAGCCAGGAGCAATCCCCAGGGCAGAATTTGGATTTTCCCAGCTCGGGGCTGGGAGCAGTGGGCAAGGCTGCTGCCCACAGCAATGTTAAAACTCTCATTCCCTGCCTCTCAGAGGGATTTACCTTGACAGCACTGCACAAATGTGAAACTGATGCCGATGCTACCCAAACAATGTCTGTTCCTAAAGGACATGACTGACAGACTGTTGCCTCCTATTTGTGTGTGAGGTGAAGGTTTCTGCCAGCAGTTCACTGCTGCAGCACATAAACAACCCTCAGCTGAGGGCTGCATAAATTAGTTTTGTGTTTTCTACAGAGGCTGTAATGAATTGTCCTCTTGAAAGCTTTCGCTTTGCACATAGCATCAGATGGCCTTCCATTCAGACAAAAAAAAAATTTAAAAATCCTTGAACTACATTTTGTTTACAGCACAATATGAATTTCTGGTGAATGTGGGGAAGGGAAAAAAAAGCCTTGGGAGGAATCAAAATAGACAAGCTGTCTCTCAGTGAGATTTGCTGTTGGTAGATTACTCTTGGGTAAGAGGCTCAGGTACAATCAGCTGCTGGAAGTTAGAACATCCAGGCTGATGCTAGCTGCATCTTCCCAAGTGAGCCTGAGAATCAGTCCCAGAACAGTGTAGGCTGAAGGGACCCTAGAGCCCATCCCCTGCTGCCCCTGCCATGGCAGGGACACCTCCCACTGCCCCTGGCTGCTACAGCCCCATCCAGCCTGGCCTGGAACATTCCCAGGGATCCAATCTGTTAGGAAAATCAACCCACAAACAGCAGAGGTTTATGCCCAAAAAGGAGACACAGGAGTCCTTTGACTTTATTCCAATCAAGGCAGAGGCCATGGGGCATTCCCTGGGGTCTCTCACATTTTTGGAGGACACAGCCTTCTTTTTATCCCAATTTCCCAGCCACATTTCCCTTCTCTCTTTCCCCAATTCTGAGGCACTTGAGAGGTTCAGACTTCCCAGAGCACCTGATCCCAAAGATTCCCCTGTAATGTACAACCCTCCCTTTTCATTTTTAATTCTTATGGAATTTAGGGTTTTTTCTTCCCCACTGTTTCTTTCACCTTTCAATGTCTAATTTCATTTATCAGCCAAACTAAAGTTTATTTGTAAAAGCAAATCTCTTTTCCCATTCATCAGTCTGTGGAATCCTTCCCATTGTTTCTTTTCTCTCTCAGTGCTGGTTTTATCCACCAGCAGACTCACAGTTTGTCTGGAAAGACAAATCCACCATTCCTCTCAAACCCAACGGGAATTTTCACATGGCTGCCCTAGAGAGGCTCTAACTCAGCCAGAACAATGTCTGCTCACAGTGGTCTCTCCTGGCCGGTGCGGGTGTGTGTGAGCAGCACACCCCTGACCCACACACACCTCTGCTCCCTCAGACAGAGCTCACCCCAGGGAGGGTTCCTGACCCAGCCCAGCCACCACGGGCAGAGCTGAGCCTTCCCCAGCCCCTGGCTGCTCCCCTCAGCCCCATCCCCACGGCTGCTGGGGCTCAGGCGCTGGTGTCCCAGAGCAGGGGGCTCAGAGCCCTCCCCAGCAGCTCCTGGGGCTCACTGGGTGCATTCCCACCCCAGGATCCCCCCCAGCTCAGGAGCAGCTCCGCAGGACAGCTGGGACATGGCCAGGAGAGGCTCCAGGGCTGGCAGGGAGGCGAGGGCAGTGCTGGGCTTGGTGTGACCATGAGGGTGGTGTGACCACATGGGGGGTGTGACCACAGGGTTGGTGTGATCACGAGGGGATGTCTTAGGTTGCAGTGCAAGATGAAACCAGATGTATTCTACCACCATCTGTTAAAAACCAGGTGGGGCAGTGTTCTTCATCTCTGCCACAGGCAATCCTCCCTCCAGGAGATCTCTGCTGTCCATGGCCCATTAATTATTAATTACCTTCTGTCCATGGCCACTGAGTGTCCCTGCAGGGCTGATCCAATTCCAGCATCCCATGGGGAGATGCTGCGCCCAGGGGAGGAGCCAAGCATTCCTACCTGGATCCAATCTGAGCTCTGGGACACCCCAGCAGCCTTTGCCCGCTGCATTGCCAGAGGAGCAGCTTTCTGCTGCCCTGCATTGCCAGAGGGAGCCCAGGCCCATCTGCAGCAGCCCTGGAGCTGCAGAGGAAAACTCCCCCCTTGTGCAGGATCCCTGCTGCAGCAGCAGCACAGCTGGCACTGCAGGAGGGCTGAGCCCCCATGGGATGGGGCTGTGCCCCCCTGACACACAGGGGGCAGCTCCTGTTCTCACTCTGACTGTGGTTTGTTTTTTTGTTTGTACTATTTGCATTTTTATTTTTAATTTTCGTAGTAAAGAACTGTTATTCCTGCTCCCGTACTTTGCCTGAGAGCCCCTTAATTTCAAAATTACAATAATTCAGAGTCAGGGGGTTTGCATTTTCCATTTCAGGGGAGGTTCCAGCCTTCCTTAGCAGACACCTGGCTTTTCAAACCCAGATGTGCTGCCTGGAGAGGCTGCCTAGAGCAGGGGCTAGACAGAGTTAAAGGAATAAAGTGGGGGTTTATTAAAAGGCCTTGAAAGGACACACCTTGGGCAGTACAAGAGCCTGGCTGTGGTTCCACCCAAGACAGACCCAAGATGGACCCTGAATCACGCGTTTTCATGCTTTTATAAGTTCTGGTCCATTTCCATACTGGGGTTCAGTGTCCACTTCCAGCTCCAGTTGTGCAGTGCCACCCTCCCAGGTTGCTCTCCTCCATTCCCTGCTGTTTGCAGTTTTTGGCCTGAAGCTGCAGCGGTGCCCTTGGTTCTGGGGCTGGACAAGGATTGTTCTGTGGGACTGGGCTGTGAGGAGAGCTGCTGACAATTTATATGGAGTTCAGAGATATTTACCAATGCAGTACAGAGTCTGGAGGATATGAAAGCTCACATTTGTGTGACCAGGTGCCCCCTGCCCGGGGAGCAGGGGCTGTGACCCACAGCACCCTGGGGAGCACAGGCTCAGAGCCCTGACAGGCTGGAAATGCCCAGCCCCATCTGTGGGACAGAGCCCTCAGAGCTGCCACGCCAGCTCCAGTTCTCATGGCTTTGTTTTCAGTAAAACAGCTGAAAATGTTCCACGGCTCATAAACGTGACTCTACCCTCACTTCACTTAGGATCCCGCTTACTTTTGGACAATCTCTTCCAATCGTACAAAACTAAATTCCAAATCGTGTAGAGGCCTGACTAGCCAAGCATGAATTTCTTTGTGAGTGTAAGAAGGAGTGGAGCTGAAGTGAGTCAAGGGCTTGTCCTGGGACACTCAGAAGGTGTGTGCACCATGTACAGCCCTTGGATGCTGAAAAAAGAGCAAGGCCAGGCAACAAAAAATGCACTTTTCAGCGCAGTTCAGTCCACAACTTCCTTTCCAACAGCCTGTGAACCTTAAGGCCAGCACTCACAGGAGCACGCTGTGTAGCTCATAACCCGTGTGTGACAAAACCACTTTGGCACTGGTGCAGGGCCAGGATTTGCTCTTGCAAATAATTCCTCTGCACTCCCTGTTGTGAGCATTATAAACTCTTCTGACACTGCTGCCTCGTGCTGCCAGCAAAGGAGAGGCTGTGTAGCCTCGGGTCCTGTCAGAAGCTCCATTTCCTCACTTGCAGCCCCAGCCCAAGTGCTGTGCCCAGCTCCTGCAGTGCCTGGCAGGGCAGCTGTCACTGATGCAGAAAGAAACTGGCACAGGAGAGAAAAGGGGAGAATTGAAATCCCTGATGGTGACCACAGAGATCTGCTGAGCTCAGGGAAACTCACACAGAGCACTGGATACTTGCTGTGAGCTTGTCTCAAAACTCTGGGGACCTAAACCTGAGAAACCAGGAGAGACAGATTTGAAAATATGCCAAATTATTTTCATTTGAAAAAATGTGAGATTATTATTGTTTTATTGCAATACCGTGGTGATCACGATTGGTGTGCAAAGGTGGGAAAGAGTCAAAATGCTTCTCCTGGTTGTTCTCTTGCCTGCAGTTCAAAAATACAGCAGACAGAAATTATTAAATGTGTAACATTTAATATTTCATTATTTAACAAATAATTTCAAACAGCAGCACAGAGGATGTCAGCTGAGATTCGGTGAAACACAAGAGAAATAAATAACAGGGACTTCTAACAGACAGACCCTTGCTGCAGTCCTGGGCACACTTTAAGGGATTCATCATTTTGAAGATTCAGCTCCTGCTGTGAGCCACGAGGGGCTGTGCCCGCCCTGGGCAGAGCAGAATGCAGAGCACACAGCACCACGGGGAACGTCCCAGATTCACACCAAAGAGTGGGGAATGTAAACTCCAGAGCACTGCTGGAGCCTCCACTGAAGGAGAGGGATTCCCCTTAGCTGCAAGGAGCTGCTCTAGAGGGGAAAGTTTGCATTTATTTGTAATTTATATAAAGTTTAAATTGAAATCCTTTAAATTACAGGATATAGGGCTTTTAAAAAATTATCTATTTTCTGTTGAACAGCCTCTTTTTTTATCATGAGGAAGAAAAAGGCAATTCTAGATGAGGTATGTGTAGCGCACAGCACTGGAAGTGAAGAACAGAAAACAAAATTTGTTGTAACAGTTACAAAGGGGAGGAAAGGTAAATCCTGGGGAAATCAGGTGGAGATTTTTGTCTTGCTGCTGGGGAAAAGGGGGGAAGGAAAGCTGCCTGATGGCTTGTGGGACAGACCAAAGGTATCATCAGCCACAGATCCCTTCTAAGCCTTAATTGCTTCTCAAAAAAATGTGTCAAAAGGCTTACACAGATTTAGTTTGCAATTTAATTAAGGGATTAGCGAAGTTTTCTTTTCCTATGTGGGAGCTATTAAGAATAGGAACTTACCTAGAAGATCAGCTCATTTAACATAGCTACTTAATTGCATTAATAGAGCCTTTGCTTAGGCAAAGTACTGCAAATAGAGGCAGCGTCTCAATTTGTGCAGAGACACCTCTCAGCGAGGTGAGGTGAGCTCAGGGTGGGCACAGAGCACCAAGGGGGACAGAGCTGTGGGCAGCAGCATGGTCCCAGTGAGAGGAATGGTGGATTTGTCTTTCCAGACAAGCTGTGGGTCTGCTGGGGGATAAAACCAGCACTGGGAGAGAAAAGGAACAATGGGAAGGATTCCACTGATTCATGAATGGAAAAAGAGATTTTGCTTTTACAAATAACTTTGGGTTGGCTGATAAATGAAATTAGGCATTGAAAGGTGAAAAAGAAACAGTGGGGAAGGAAAACCCTAAATTCCATAAGAATTAAAAATTCAAAGGGAGGGTTGTACATTAGAGGGAAATCTTTGGGGTCGGGTGTTCTGGGAAGTCTGAACCTCTCAAGTGCCTCAGAAATGGGGAAAGAGAGAAGGGAAATGTGGCTGGGAAATTGGGATAAAAAGGAGGCTGCGTCCTCCAAAAATGTGAGAGACCCCAGGGAATGCCCCATGGCCTCTGCCTTGATTGGAATAAAGTCAAAGGACTCCTGTGTCTCCTTTTTGGGCATAAACCTCTGCTGTTTGTGGATTGATTTTCCGAACACCAGGGACACTGTCCTGTCTCCCTGGGAATGTTCTTGGGAAGGCTGCTCGGAGCACCTTGGTGGTCTGTACCTTGCATTATTAGACCTTAATTATTTTGACATCCATCTGGGGACAAAAAATCCGAATAACCAGCTGCATCACTCCCTGGCAAGGCACTTTGTGGGTAGGCTGGCTTAAACCAGGACAAAAAAACTCAATTCCTACAGCATTCTGCAGAGAGCAAAATGCAAAGAGGAATAACTCAAAATGTAGGCAGAGGGAAAAGCTCAGCACTTGACTGGAACTTTTATTTGGTGTTACATAAGAGTGAGATAATTATATCTAGTAATCTTCATGGTACACCCTTGAGTTTTAATTTACCCTAGATATTGGGATTATTATGATTCAGAAAACCCAACACTGATTTCTACTTCCTTATTGCTGATTGTGCATTTGAAATTTCCTGTGTGTTGTATTCTCCAATCCCTTCTTTCCCAAGAATCATCCTTCTTCCTACAGCACATTGCAAAGTTATAGAAACTGACTACTTGAAAAATAAAAAGGTTAAAAATTCCATTAACACCAGAAGTATTTTTCATTATTGTTACTAGGGGCACCTACAAGTGTTTTAAATAAAAACAACCTTATTTTATAACACCTGAAAAAACACTTTTACTTACTTTCAAGGAACCACCTGGAAAGAGTGCAATAAGAAAATTACAGATTCCTTGCAAGTGCAAAAGAACATAAATACTTGAAAACTATAAATGGCTGAAGTCTCTCTCTACAGTTCACTTATGGCTGAACCAGTCCAGTTTCAGAGAGTCCCTCACAGTGAACAGCCTGGACTTGCATCTCAAATCAAGGTGACTGTTTCAGAAAGTGTTAAAGATTTTCAGGAGATTCAGAAAATATCCTTTGCTTTCCACTTGTCCCTAAGTCTAGGCAGGGGGAAAATCTCTATATAATATGATGTCATTGAGGAAGTCCCACTACCTCTCTGTGCTCAATCCACCAAAACTTTATTTCCCAAAAAAAAAAAAAGAATTTATGTCAAAACTACTGCAATAGTTCTACTAACATAATTTAATTAAATTATCAGTATTTTAGCATAGAGTGGAAATAATCTGGATAATTTACTTTCAGATACCTGTCAATACCAAACATTAATTGCATTGCAGGAAACATGCTTTTTGTTATACCTGACTCAGCTGACATTTCAGTGATCCCTAAATCGATTTACACACCTTGTTGTGAACTTTTGTGTCAGCAAATTCATGTCACTTCTACAAATACCTGTGGAAAACTGTGCAACACACAGAGAGATCCTGTGGAGACATCCCTCAGTGGAAGACGTTGTCTGGCAGCAGCAGAGGTGATTGCTCCTGGTTATGTGTTTTGCTTTGCACGTTCTGCAGTAACTTCTTAAAATAACCAAACACAAGGAGATGCACCCTCTCCCTCCCTCCCTTCCTCCCTTCCATCCAAGGGCTCTGCCAGGTGAGGCTGCTCACCTGAGGCTCTGAGGTTTGCAGGCAACACCTTCCAGAGAAAGGCATGAACATTCTCTGCTGGGAGCAGGGAGAACAGTGACAGAGCTCAGTGGAGTGATAAACACGGCCTTTAAACTGTGGGTGAAAGCCGTGACGTGCAAATTCTGTGCCTGTGTGTGTCTCAGCACAAAGCTCACATGATGTTTCACCATCTCAGAAATGTGCTGGGAGCAGAAGCCAATACCCTCTGCAGGCTTCCAAAAACCTTAATATTTGGGAAGTGAGACTTCAACTTCCTTTGTGAAGGTATCCCAAGACTAGGAGGAATTCCCACTATCACCAGGCACCATCTAATACAGGCCACTCCTCTTCACCCTTAGATGATTCATATCTGTTGACTCAGCACACAGACAAAACCTCATTACTCTGATTTAAAAATAGGGCACATCTCCAAGATGATCCCACTACCAAAGCTGTACTTCACATTCTTTTTAAGATGAGGATTCCTGTGCTGGGACTGAAAAGCCAAAAAAAAAAAAAAAAAAAAACAAAAACAAAAAAACACACCACAAGAGCAGTTTCTCAGCTCCCTTTGAGAAGGACTTCTGCTATGACAGAGAACGCCCAACCCACAGCAGAAGGACTGAAGACAAAAATCTCATATAAAAGTAAGGCTTTTCCCTGTTTTCCAGTAAGGTTTTGTTTCTTTACGCCCCACTCACTCTCCCAAGGCTGAGGAGGGCCTGTCTGTCTGGATAATCTCCTGCTGCACAATGCTCCCAGGCACGCCCTGGGTTCCTGCTCTGCATCAGCAGAACCAAGCCCAGACACAGCTGCACTGTCCCTGCACTGTCCCTGCTGTGCCTTGTCACCAAATGAGCTCCAACAGCAGCAGCACTCTGCACCCTCCCACCCTCACAGCATTTCACCTGTTCTCTAGGAATTAAACAGCAGTGATTGAAACAGTGATTATCTGGCAGGAATACAAGAAGCCTCACAGGGACAGCCAGAAAAGCTCCCTGTTGACAGAGCAGGGCTCACCATCACTGCAGTGTGACCACAGGCATTGAAGCCTGCTGAGGTTGTTCTGGACAGCACCAGCAGCCCAGCAATGCCAAACCCACCTCCCCAGGCTTCACTGCAGTTCTTTTCTTTCACTGCATCCAGGTTTTTTTGTCCTTCCTTGTCAGAGCACAGTCCGAATGCTCCCTCGAGGGTGAGGACTGAGAGTGCACTTGGCACACGCAGGAATTTGGTAATGGCTCATTCATTCTCTCTGATGGCAATGGTCAGAGGTTTTCAGACCCACAGCACCGTGTCTGCGCTCATCAGCAGCAGAGCACCGGGTTCATAATGCTTCACAGTGCCTGCCTTAGATAAACACACACCTGCAGTCACACCTTGCAAGATTAATTTCCCTCTTCAGCTCCTCCAGCTCAGGGCAGTGCACTGCAGAGTCTGGGAGGAGAAGCTCCCACTGATCCCTGCTGCGGGAACGGCAAAGCGTTTCCCTGATGTCCTGACACCTGGAGGGAATTGTTTGCTTAAGGTTAGCAGCTGCCTGACATGTAAAACATCACCCCCTTTTCTGCAGTCCTTCGGGAAGGGGCTGCTCCAGCGGGGTCAAACCCTGGACCAAACAAGGGACAAACCTTCAGGGACAAACCCTGCCACCAAACTGCTCCTGGGGCTTGCCAGGGCACCACAGCCCCCTCAGGGCTCCCTGATATGGTGGGGGCTCCTCGGGGCTGCTGGGCACCCAGGCCCACGACACCACTGCATTATTTTTATAATACTTCAGATTATTTGCTGAGGTTTAGGCATGTCAGCATCACTGTACATTTTCAAGCACTATGTTTAGACTGGTTATTTGTAGGGAAAACCCATTTGGATATCATATTCCCATACGAAATTTGGCCCTGGTAACTGGAAATTTGAAAATTGAGAAGCCCTTCTGAATTTTTCAGCTTCACTTTGCATTTGACAGAGCACAGGGGATGCCAGCTGCACACTCTGAATCGCCCATTTCACTCACCCTTACCATACCCCAACATTATTTTTGGATTTAAGTCTTTCTCCAGACTGTGCCAGACAGGGAAGAGACCAGGAAAAAAGGGTGCTCTAAAAATCAGTGAATTTTTAAGGCATTAATATGGGAACAAGGAAAAAGTCTCTTTATAGTAACCACTGTTGGCAGTTGCTGGCTGTACAGCAGAGTTGAGACTCAACTACATTTTCCCAACACACACAAATATATCTTCAGAAATAAATACAATACAGGTGAAACACATTGTTTTATTTATAAAAAGTTACCTTATAATTTATCAATATTTTTTCATGGTTTTTAAACAAATTAGAACCAATCCCCATTAGGCAGTTTGCATTTAAGGAAAAGGGTGAAAGGGAAGGGATGTGGAGAGAGAAAGTTACACATGATGCAGCATCTGTGATCTCTCAGAAAGCAAAAAAGCCAACTCAGTGCACCTGGAACTACACCCTGATAAAATCCATTAAGCTTCAGACATGTATTTTGAACCTCCAGTATCTGCCATCTTTAACCATGATTTGAGGATTAAAAACTGTCCTTTCTTTCATCCTCAGGCTCATACATATTTTTCCATTTCTGTAGTTCCTGAGAATCATTTATCTTCCACGCTTCAGCAAAGGACTTCATTTTTTTCCTGTGGGAGAAAAAAGAAAAAAAACCCTAATCAAAATACAGACACATTTTTAAGTGAAGCACATCAAACCCTGAAAGTCCTACAGTCATCTGCAAAATTTTATACATCGTCCAAAATAGCACAGCTCAAAATGTTATGTGATCTTCAAACAGCCAGTTAATATTTTCTAAGATTCATGTTCCTGCTGTAGGTCAGCCAACAAATTACTTTCATAACTAACTTACAGCACCAGCAGCACTGACAAAATTATATAAACAATTGGTAAGAACTACTTGTTAAAGGAAATAAACAGCATTGCAGTTAGCCCTGTTTAATTTCGATCATTCAGTTTGTACAAATTTGTATTTGCAGGACCACAACAAGAAAACACATTTTCAATACAAATGATTGCACACATCCTTCCTGTTTCTTCTCAGCATTTTTTGATTTGTAAGAGCTGTGACAAATTACAAGACATTTAAAACGGGTTAACACACACTGCCGACGACAACATCAATTGTCAAATGTCAGAACTGGATGAAGTTACCCAGTGGATTTTCTTAAACAATATGAGGGTGATTTAAAAAAACAAGACAAGGCATCTGGCCCGTGGGTATTGTGACAAGGGCAGTGCCACAGCAGGTCCAGGTGTGGCTCCCCAGAGCTGGAAACTCCTGTTCCCACCACGCAGACCAGACACACTCTCTGAACAGCACACTTAGGACCCTGCTCCAGGTTTGTTTTTTTTTTTTTTGCCAATTACAGACTGATATTTCCAATTAGCATAAGCCACTGCATTATTTTTCTTATAAACTGTCAAGTACCTTCTAAAGTTTCTCTTTTGCTTTATTAAGAGGGGATAAGAAACGTCGTTAAGTGCCGAGTGCTGTTGAGTTTCAAAGTTTGCACCTATAAATAATTAGTAGTCAAAATGTTCTCATGTAAAATTATCCTGTCAGGATTAGGTACAGCCATCACATAACCAAGATCTGGATTCATTATGTTCTTATGGGGCTATTTGAATTTTGCTCATAGGACTGCCATGGAAAATAACAGCAAAAGAAAAAAAAGAAACAGTGAAAACAGTTATGAATATCTAAACTGTGCACATAATGTTACAGGATTTACAAATCCATTATGCCACTTGATACACACAGGAATTTTCATAACTACTCTAATATATAAGGTACAAACACCCCTGAATGAAAACTGCATATCAGGGAAATATTAAAATCCCCAGAAGTTTCAGTACAATTCTGAGTGTTTGTGGGGCAATCAAAATAATTTATAAATATTTATTTTCAAGTTAAACCAGAATAAAAATGTCTGTATTTCCTTCTACACTTTGGTATGCAAAGACAATTTCAAGTTCCAAAGTAAGTAATATATACTTTCTAAATTAAAGTCATTAGTATTTTCACTATCACTGATGAGAACGTAAGTAGGTATTATAGAAGGAAATAATTAAACAAAGAAATCACATTTGTTCTGACCTTTTCATGTTCACTATTCTCTCCAACTCCTTTGATTTGTGAGCTGCTTTCTTCAAGATTTCTTCAGGAATATCTGCCAGTTTGGCAACATTTAGCCCATAACTCCTTGCAGAGACTCCTTTAGTTATTTGATAAAGGAAAGTGATAAATTCAGGATTCTCTTCCACTTCAGATCCTAGAAACATAAAACCAAATTCAAAACCTCCTCTATGTGGCAAATACATAAGTCCCCTGTCTTGATCAGCTTACAAGGTAAGCAGATAATACAATATGAAGAATTATTCAGGGGAAAGGTTAATGGCAAATAGCAATGGCAAGTCATTAAAGAAACACATTTAAAAATTTTACAATTATTCCGTGAGCAGGCCTTTATGATGCCTCTTGTAATTCAAGAACTGGGGCCATCATGTTTCAAAACAGTTTCAAAACAATCAGATGCATTTTTTCACTCCATAGAGTGCTAAATTTTGGAGCTGCTTGACACAGTAGGACAAAGACACTGAAAGTACACGATATTAAATTATGGAGCTCAGCTGAAATGAAATCCTTGGAAGCTACAAAACACATCCTGCTCGTGAAGGCCCATAAATAGCAAATGTTTCCAGACAGTGAGATCTTTCAGAGAAGGAGCTGCCATATGTTTGATCCCTAATCCCTCCTCCCTAATCCTTTGTGTTTGGCTGCTGTGGGAAGTTGGATGCTGGGATGGGTGAATCTTTCCCTGCCCCAGCTCAGATATCCTCCTGAAACACGTGAAGGAATGCATGTCCACTTTTCAACCCCCCTAAACGTGTGACTGGAGTGACAGTGGGTGTATCACATTCAGGTGAGGTGTAAATTGTCACACTGACATCCTAGAATTGTAGCTTTTATAATTTCCATGTCTTTGTGATCCTGCAGTTCTTTAGTGTATAACTCCAAACTCCACACACAGTGTGAGCTGCTGCTGTCCCATTTTGGGCAGACACAACAATTCCTCTCCAGGCCTGGCAACCAAGGACACCTCACTGCCTCAGGGCCCAGAAATTAAACAAAAGTGAGTTGGGGGGTCAAATTTGGGGTAAATGACTTCATTAGCTGTAGCTGTGATTGGAACATTAACCCCCAATATGCAAATGCACCAAACTTATAAAAATGTGAAAATCCCATGGTCCATTTTTGGGTGTAGCCCCTGAGGGAGGGATTTGTCTGCCCAACATGTACCTGAAGGCCCTTTAATGAATATCACTGCTTTTTATTCCCTTACCTTGGTCTGGCCCCTGTTTTTAGGCAGCCCAAAGGGCATCAATAGCACGGAGGGATCCCTCAAACTGCTGCCAGCAGCCACTGGGGACTGCTCAGGTTGGCAAGAAAAAGCATTTGGCAAGGTCTGAGGAGGAAAGTGGCCCTGAACAGCTTTTGAGAAGTCTGGCCCTTGTTTTTAGGTACCCTGAAAAGGCATAACCTTCAGAGTTACTTTGTGGCTGATGAGAGGAAGGAGAGATTTGTCTTTACAAACAAGCTGTGGGTCTGCTGGGGGATAAAACCAGCACTGGGAGAGAAAAGGAACAATGGGAAGGATTCCACTGATTCATGAATGGAAGAAGATATTTGCTTTTACAAATAAACTTTAGGTTTGCTGAGAAATGAAATTAGACATTGAAAGGTGAAAGAAACAGTGGGGAAGAAAAACCCCTGAATTCCATAAGAATTAAAAATTAAAAGGGAGGGTTGTACATTAGAGGGAAATCTCTGGGATCAGGTGTTCTGGGAAGTCTGAACCTCTCAAGTGCCTCAGAAACAGGGAAAGAGAGAAGGGAAATGTGGCTGGGAAATTGGGATAAAAAGGAGGCTGCATCCTCCAAAAATGTGAAAGCAGAATGGGCTCTCCCTTTATTCCAATAAAGAAAAGAACTCCTCTGTCTCCTTTTTGGACATAAAGCTCTGGTGTTCGTGGGTTCTTTTCCTGGCACTGACCTGTGTGCTGCGTGGTGTCCTCCTCACTGAGCAGGAAGGCCATGTGGTAGTTGCCCACGGCGCGGGGGTACAGCCGCTGCAGCTCGCACACCGACGGGTAGTGGGTGACAAACAGCGTCAGGGCCTGCACCTGCAGCACACACACAGCATACCTGGGCCTCACCTGACGTCCCCTGGGCTCAGCCTCGCCGGGCTGCTGTCCTTTCCCCACGCCCCTGAGGGGAAATGGCACCTCCCTCCATGGCTGCGGCCAGTGCGGCCTACCCGCGCCACAGAGCAGCGCCTCAGGTGTTGCAGTGTGATTTCAAGATTTACCTCAATACCCCAAGTTCCTCCCATGATAATTCCTTGCCAGGTGTGTCAGCCAGCTCTCCTTTCCCACCCTGACCCCTCCTAGCACTGTCTGTCAATCCTGGCATTCCAGAAGGGTGTGGTGTGGTTGGTGAAGTTCAAAAGATGCCCTCCGCCCCTGGGGGACATTGGGCCATCCAGGTGTCCTTTGTCCCTTTGTCCCTCCCCTCCTGTCCCTGCTTGGTGGCTCCCCACCCCTTCCCTGCCCCTCTCCCCGGGGTTCAAAGGAGCAGCAGCCACGGGCTCAGGGAGTTCTGCTGGAGCTGCTGCTGCATTCAGAGGCCTGTGGGCCAGGATAAAGCTCTGGATCCAAACCCTCCATCAGAACCGACTCCTTTCCTTCACCATGGCCTTAAAGCTTCTCCACCAAGGTAAAGCTGAGCTCCTGCAAGCCTGGGCTGGTCTCCATGCACCCAGCTGCAGCATCCAGCTGGCCAAAGGTGTCTCTGGGGTGAAACACCACACACCAGCCAGCCAAAGGTGTCTCTGGGGTGAAACACCACAGTTGCTGCTTTTTGGTCAAGGAGCAAGGGCCAGACAAGGCAAGGCACCTCCTGTCCTGAGCAATATTGGTTAATTATTCCAATACTCGGGCACTTACATCTCTGATGAAATGCTCCAGGGTGGCGTAAGCAATGGCAATGCCATCATGTGTGCTCGTCCCTCGGCCCAGCTCGTCCAGAATCACCAGCGACCTCGAGGTGGCTTTTCTGATGATCTCAGCAGTGTCAGTCAGCTCCTCCATGAAGGTGCTCCGGCCTTTGTAGATGTTGTCTGCAGCACCCATTCTGCACCGGGACACAGAACACAAAAACTCATTACAAGTGCCAGCTACTGCTGGAAAAACAATAATCACGGGCATGAAACCATTCTGTTATAATCTCTGGTTGTTGCTACAAACAGAGGAGAAGAACACAGGCAGAACATTCACCTTCCAGAACAGTCTCCCAGCTCACACTTCTCCCACCCTCACAAACAGCACAAGGCAGCCTGCTTTTCCCCAAAAAAGATCTCTGGGACTTCAGACCAGTCAGCTCACAAGAATTCCATCAGAGGTAGCTGTGAAGGTGAATTTTACTCCTTTGGTTTAGTTCAACACTCTATTCATATGGGTTTCTAATGCTAACAATACCCGAAGGTATCCAATGTGGCATTTCCACACGGAGTGGAAGCTCCTGTGAAACGGGTGTTTGTGCATTCAAACAGCAGAGCAGCCACCTCCTTCAAGCACTAACAAAATAACCATTAGTTCCCCTAATTGCACAGGTATACAATCTTAACCAGCGCCCTTAAACAAGATTTAAAGGTATTTTAAGAGTTCTCTCCCCATTCTGTTGAAACACAACACTTAGCAGCCTGCAGGCAGGTGGGCTCCACACCCAAATTCCTCCACATTCCACACAACTGTTCTAGCTCTGATTCAGATCCATGCAACCCTCAAACCCTATCTCAAATTGTGAATTTGTGGTCTGCATGTGAGAAACCTGTTGTTAGTCCACCCTGGTTTTCCCTTTTCCTGCAGCTTTCCTTACCTGCGCAGGTAATACCCATTCTATACTGAAGAAAGACCATTTCTTTTTTGCATTTCTGCTTTTGAATTACATTAATCACATTAGAGCATCCCTTCTGAGACAGGTCATCACCAGCATGCCACGGAGGAGGGACGTAAAACTGGATTTATTCACTCTTATCAGCCAATATATAGTTACATACAAGCCACACTGATTTAAGGGAAACTAAGTCATGGGTTTAGTATATTATATTTCCAAATTTAACAGCTGGCCACAACAGTATTTAGAGCCAATCAGAACCTTTAAAGAGAAGCCAAATACAGTGGTTTCTTTCTCTTTTGCTGGATCTCTCTCTATTATAATTGCTCCTGTGACTTCCTGAGGCACCACTAAGATACAAATAATTTTATGAGGATCTTATGACTAAGAGCATTTGACTAAAACCAAGCAGCCTGGACCCATTATAACTATGATTTGTATATATTCTCTGGTCCCTGCCCTGAAAATCTGTTGTGCTATCATGCATAACTGCATAATAAGCAACTCTTCAGTTATAAATTAACTACTTTTGGTTGGAGATGGGCATATGAGAAAACTGAGTTTTTGTTTTATTGAGTGTGTGCTTAAACACACACACACAAGTTGCACTCCCACATACCCCAAAAAACAGGTGATTCTGGCCGTAAGCTAATTCAACTGTACATGATTTTTCTCTGAATTAAGTGTATAACTCAGGATAATGAGGTTTTGTGAAATTAACATTTCATTAAGCCACTTACTACTGTAATCCTTTCAAATGCTGGGTCAGGAATGATGAAGATTTTAGTGAATTTCTCACAGTGCCCCCACTACCCCTGTGCCTCTTTCCCAGCTTGGGTCAGGCACCAGGCTCTGCTGTAAAATCCCCCTTACTGCACAGATCCACAGAGAGCAGGATAACTTAGGCCTTTTTTAACACTGTTAACTGCAAATACATTAATCAGAATGACAAATACTTTTTATGTTTGAACAGTCTCTGACTCCTTAATGAACAACTTCAGTGTCTCCAACCTTACAATTAGCAGCGTTATTATTTTCTCATTTCTTACTTGGCTTTTCCTTACAGGGACAGCATCTCACAGACTGTCTGTTGTGTGCCTGTGATGATTACACACAGAGCTTCCATTTTGCTCTGGGATTGCATCATTTCCACAGAGCCCACAAAATATTTTAGCCTGCTTTGTATCCAATTTGCATTCACAAAAATAATTTCCTGAACTTCCTCACTAAATGCTCAAGATACAAAGAGAAATTAGTATTATCTTTCCCTTGTTGCTAGAGACAGCTGGAGAAGAAGTCTTTCTTTCCAGCATTTTGAAAACATTCAAATCCAACTTGGGCTTAACTACAGATTAAAAAACCAGCGCATTTTTAAATGACATAAAACCTCTTAAATGTCATCCTTTGAAAACTGATAAAATTGTTCTTTCTGCCTCTATCCTTTACACTAGAAGAATTACACTTGTTTTTTGAACATACATACTGAGCAGTGTTATCCCAGAAGTAAGCAGGAATAACTGTTTTAGTGTGGATGATTGCATTTATAAAAGTAGCAGATAATTTGCAGCAAGGCATTGCTCCCTACCATTATGCTCTATTCCTGATACAATAAAGTTGCGGAGTCACAAAACCTACTGCTTGAACAACCCTTTTTTGGTTTGGTTTTTTATTTTTTTCACATTTAAAACAGCCATAATAAACCCCACCACACTTCTCCAGGACTCCTCAGTGGCTTGGAATCCGCATTTTAATGCAGATCTCCTCCTAAATGTTTTTATACATTAAAACATTAAATTTTTCTTCTCCAGTCCTGCCCACAAGGAACGTGCAGACAGGCAGCATGAGCAGCGTCTCTTTGGATCCATCACTCCTCAGCAGATGCAATTTGGCTGGAAAACACTTGTTTTAATGTCTCTTTGACAGCCAACCAAATCCTGCAAAATTAAAAGCTCTTCATCTTATGGTGCTCAACCCATTTATTATGCAAACTAAAAAAAAAAAAAAAGAAGAGAATGGATTTTCTGTTTTCAGTGCTCGGTTCAAGTAGGAAAGATTCCTGTCAAAGGCCTCAGAAAAAAAACAGCAGAGAGGCAATGTTTTGTAAGTTAATTTTCAGAATGTAAGTTAGAGGATACAACTGCACTACCTCTCAAAAGAAATTAACCCACATGTTCCTAGAGCTGGCCTGGGTTTGAGATCACAGTGAGGGCCCCAGAAGTTCACTCCTCTCTTATTTCACTGTGCATCTCTCTCACAGTTTGTGGAAATGTACAAGCAGCCCAGCAGCTCACAGTGCTAACATTCCACCACATGAATCCCAGAAAACAAGACTGCAAAGCCATTCTCTAGAGCCTCATTTTCACACAGCTGTCAACAGCCCAGTGCTACTTACTGATTCCTAGTCTGCAGAATACTTAATGCTGGGAAAAAACCCCAAACTTACACTACGTTTTCCCATTGATTTTAGTAATATCCATCTGAGTTTAGAAGCTCATCTAAAATACTTAAAATACTGCAAAATACCTAAAATACTGCAAAATTTGAACCTGTTGCAGAAGAATAAACTTAATTCAAGAACAATTAACATGAAAAGAAAATTACTTTTTTCTCCAGGAATAAGGTGTACAACATTCTCAGCACCAACAAAAATCACTTTCTGTGATTCAAAGATAACTCTGAGAACGCCATGAATAAAATAAATTTATAATGTAACTTTACAATTCCACTCACTCCCTCACACAAACCCCTCTGAAATGTCATTTCAAAGATCACTGCATTTGCACAGGAGTAATTTAAATTAAAATAACCAGTTTACAAGAAAGGAGGTCTAGATGTGCTGCTGCCTTGCAGCTCACCCTTTTCCTGGCAGGGGCCTGCTCTCCACAGCCTGCCTGTGCCCAGCACAGCAGCGTGGCCAGGGCAGTGGGGACAGGCAGCCCACCAGGGACGGGCAGGACACTGGAGATGTATTAAGTAATTCCTCTGGAGATTGCATGTGCAAATTTGTAACAGCTCACTGGCAAGAAAATAATGCTTCACACTCCCCCACAGCCTACTGGTACATCATCCTCTTCATCTCCATCAAGATCTCACTGATGCAGACCAAAAACTGACAGAAAGAAAAATAATTTACAGAAGCTGTAATTACAGAATTAGGAAAAAAAAAGAAGTGTGATGGGAAGCATGGCTATCAGGATAGTTATTATTTTTGCATTACTCATGGGTGACTTCTAAGAAGTGTGCCAAGTTCCATGGATGATGACAGGGAATCAAAGGATGCTCATGACATAAACCTGTTTTTAGTCTACATGCACATGTGCTCAACCATCTCTACAACTGCTTATCTGCAAATTTAAGTGAAGAAATACCAATGGTATGTTACATAATTAAGGAGAACAGCTGTTGAGAAGCCTGACAGAATGCATTCAATGTAAAATACATTTTTCTTTTGCACGTTATTGTAGATATGTGATGCTCTCAGTCACTGAGACATTAATGAAGATATTAAATGACTCTGAGGGATAAAAACTTTGTGTTATCCTAGAAAGAAAAGCAAGTCCAAAGTGATTTCAATACTCAGTTTCACAGTGGTTTCTAAATCTTTTTTTCCCCTCCTCAGTATCACTAGGTAACTGAAGCAGCCAGAATAAATAATCACTGAAATCATCCTCTCCTTCTAGAGCTGACCCACAGGGGAATGCTGCACACACCAGCACCCCTGTGTTTTAAAGAAACATTTCTAACAGGATTAACTTTCAAGAGGTGAAGTGCATTGATTTTTTTTTCCTGAAAGCCGGAGGGAAGAAGAACACCCACTCTATCTTTTCAAAAGCTTCAGCTGGACTGACAGGACAGGTAGGACAGAATCCCTGTGAGTCAATGCAGGCCCTGCGGGACCAGAAGTTACCAGCACCCCTCATCCCTACACTTCATGGACTAACAGAAACTCAGGTTTTACAAAAGGTTATGTCACGTTACCTAGGGAGGAACACACAGTAAATTTGCTTTCTGAAATTCCGCTATGATACTCTCAGTAACACTGAACTCCTTAAAAGTACTTGTTACATTGCTTAGGGCAAACACATCACTGACTTTTAAATTATCAGTGTAAATGTTACTGGTGGTCAAGAGAAAGACCAGCTTGTGAGGGCAAACACTTTGCTGAAGGATAACTTATAATATTATAAACTATAAAATTAAGGTGTTTCTTTGAGAGTCATGACTATTAGCTTGAAGAAGGTGAAAAAACAGAGACAAATCAACACCTTCAAATATGCACAGGTTTGCACTCACTGCTTGGGACACCAGGGAGGGAACTCAAGGTAATTAAGTTAATGTGCATTTGTAGCTGAAGGATTGAGGCCAGGGGGGATTAAAGAGCAGGAGCTATAGCAACAGAGTAGGGACAATGGCTGAAGCACTCACCACAAGTGAACTTTTCCCCTTTAGACCTGTGGACGCCAAAGACAATCCAATTCCACCTGTGACTGGGTCAAGTGATAGGATGGAAGAGTTTCGGACACAGCCTCGCTGTGAGCAGCTGCTCAGCTTTGCAGGCACATTTCCCCCTGCCCTGGCCCCTGCAGCACCCTGGGGAACACCTCTCCAGCCATCAGGGGCAGCAGGAGGTGCCCTGTGAGTCCCCCTGGGCGTGAACAGTGCCCTGCACTGCCCGAGATGCATCTCCAGGGCACATCTCAGCCCCTGCACACACAAGGGGTGTCTGCAGTCAGACTCTACCCAACGACATGCATGCACCCCAAAGGCTGTCTGGTGGAACACGGCAGTGTTCCATGTATAAAAGATGCAAACCTCACACCGCAGATGCATGTTTCTGTGAAATGAACAGAGACATGACACCAAATTAGCCACAGATACATGCACAGCCTGGCTTAACTTGTTCCTACAGAGCCACAGAACACTGTCAGAAGCAATTACAGCTCAAATGCACTGTGATACGTCCAAGACACAACTTTTATAGAAAAAACACAACGAAATAATTCTTCAGTTTAACAACACGAACTACAACTTTAGCTTTTTTTTTAATCCAAACCAAAGCTATCTCCACATGATAAAAAATGGTGCAATGTACTTAATACAGCACCCTGTTCTTCCCCAAAAGATGGGAACAATTTACCCCAGAGGTGCAATTACATGATTGATTGTGAGCATAAATGAAAGGCTTAAGTAATTCTTGTTACTCTGGCAGTAAACAAAAATACAATTAAGGAGGAACAAAATGAAGCAAATTACTGTGCCATAAAGAAGTAACATTTCTGAAAATTACTTTGGGGTTATTGACAGCTAAAAGTTCTGTTGGTCTGACTCATTGTGCTTTCAATACAAACAATACTTTCTTGGCATGTCAGTATATAAAAATCTCATGTGGGCTTGCCATTCACTTGGGATTGCTTTGTGAGAACAGCTCCCTTCTTTTCTGCACAATAAATAAATCAATGTGCATGGCAGAACCACTAAGCTTTACCACATACATACAAAATAAACAAAGACCTCAAAAAGTACCTTTGATTTTTTTAATTTTCTGACCATTATCTTTCAGAGTCTAACTGCTCCAGGCAAATTGAGAGACTTTCCTCTATTTGTTCTAATTTTTTTTTCCAAAGGACGATCTGAATGATTTAAACATTTACTTTCAGGTTTAAAGAACTTCTTAAAAAATCCCCAAAGTTCTGGTCAAAACCAGGCTCTGTACAAACAAGTTGTTGAGCTGAGATAAACTCCTCCACAGTTTTGACTCAGCGATCAATCTCCTGGTGATTTCTGTACACACCTGCAAAACCTGCCAAACACTGCTGTCACCTCCCCACTGGTTTCACAGCCTAGATTCTTCTGATTATGAAGAAGCTGCCTAGATGAATGTCTTCATTTGTCTGAGGTGTTGTGATTTTAACTGGTATTTCTAGGAAAAATTATCTTAATTTATCTTGCCCTGTAAGTTTCAAATAAATCATTAAAGCTTTATAAAGAAATAAATGGAAGCAAGGAGTTTTTAAAATGTAAGACTCTGGTCTTTAGAGCTAAAACCAGAAAAATTCACAAGTGATATAAAAATGAGAGGCAATATTTGCCTATTCCTATGCAATTAGGACAATTTCTAATAATGGAGCTTGTTATTAATTTATTATTTTAAATACAACTATTTCCCCCTCTGTGCTTCTCCTGTGCAGCTCCCTTCTGATAAGCCAATGAAACTGGCTGAATGAAATTAAGTGTAACGTGGTTTGCCTAGTTACAAAAAGTTGAGAATGCCTTCTGCCTGAGAGGTTGCATCAATGGAACAGTCACATCCATTAATACTTAGGAGTATTATTTTGCTTCTGTTCTCACGTGATGTGCCTCAATGTGTTGCAAAAAGCACTTGGAGAACATCTTCCCCTCAGTTTCCAGTATGACAGAACATTCTCTTCCCTGCTTCACATACCCACTCCATCCTGTGCTTTCTGATTTTCTCAGGAGTTCTTACAAAATATACTCTTAGCAACCCCTGAAACATTTTAACCTGAAAGTAAATCTAAAAGTAATCTAAAGGAAGCCATTTTTTAAGTATCTTTCAAACTTGATAGAAGAAAAGAAAAAATAAAATACAAGCATCCCAAGTCAGTTGTCCAAATGCTTGCAGGTATTCATACAATATTTGCTTTCCATCATGATTTCAAACCTTATTGAAATTTGTGATAATGCCATAGGTATGCACATTTCATCCAGTTAAAATAAAATGTTTGTCTACTTGTTTCTTTCAGCTCCACACACTTGTGAAACAGCAATATGACTTTGTCAACTTGTCAGAATTAAATAGCTGTAAATGCATTCAGGGAGGTAACACTCACAATACATCTATTATAAGGCCTGACCTTTTTGAGAGTAATTCCACCACTTACAGATCAGAAAAACAGACATTTTAATAAACCATACAGAAGAAAGTACTATGGCTTGTTTGGTACATGGCCTCTCCAGAAGTCTGGAGTAATGAGAACTGAGTTTTCTTGGGTTCTTTTTAGCTTCCTTTGAAGAAATCTTCCATCTCTAAACCGTCCTCTAAGCCCTAACAGCAATTCTTTCCAGCTATGGGGAAGAGGCTGAGGGCTCCATTTACCCTGCACAATCCTACAGAGACACAGCCACAAACACTCCCTTAGTTTCTGCCCCATAAATCTCTTTTAGGTGACAACAGTCAAGGCACAGGAAAAAAATGTGACAGGATCCACAATGCCTGTAGGCAAGTCATACCAGAAATGTCACTTTGGGACACAAATGCCCCTTCCCCTTCCATCTCTGTGAGCCCAAATGCATGTGACTGTTGTGGCTCTCTGCTCACAGGATGATGGAGATGAGCAGTGCCAGGCACACCACTCGAGCAGGCATTCAAACACTGATTTATTTTTTAATGCCATTATGCTGCCTCCCACGTGGGTTTTGCGAGGTTTTTACCCCGTGAGGTGTGTGCAACACTCACAAACCTCAGTGGAATGGGCCACACCTGGTCTGAGTGGGTTTCAGATCAGCTGAAGATCCCACCTGAGCAGTGGCACAGCAAGGGAAGTACAGCCCCCAGCTGGCAGAACAGCACCAAGTTCCCTCTTAGAGGGACTGAGGAAATGTCTTGGCTGCTCCAGCAGCTCCCTAAAGATAAAAAGAGACTGAATCTCATCAGTGTTACCATGTTAAGGCAGGTATATGTATAAGTAATACTGTGGGAATCCACAAAATCGGAGGTTTTGGGAAAGCTGCAAAAGGCAGGCCTCAGAGACAGCAGAACTGGGATTGGAGCTAAGCACCAGCCATGAGATTGATTGGTCAGCAGAAAAATTATGTAAAAAGTAGAAAAGGACAAATAGAGCAATGCTCTGTGTATTAACACTTGTCTAGAATAACTCCCTAAGCTACAGAAAAGTTTATCTAGCAAGATATTAGGAAGGTTGAAGCTTAATAATGGAGCTCTGTGTGTTGTGTTTGAAGGCTCACAAGCAGGTATTGCATTTGAAATAAGCAAGCATTGTTTAACCACAGGTACCTGTGCTTACAGTGGTTGGACAGAACTACTGTCAATATAGAATAGATACTGTACAGATATAAATACTGTCAGTGTGCTTTTGCTTTGTGTGATTGGGCAAAAAACTCATCAAGTGAGTTGTGCCATTGAGTTCTGTGTCTGCTGCCTGGGATGTGAGCTGCTGGCAGCTTCCCATTGTCATCACCATGGAATGAGAGTGATGCTGGAAAATCAAACAGCTCAAGGCACCTTCCCTGCAGCCCTGTCCTGTTTGGGATTTGTGCACAGACCCTGGCTGGTGATATAATACCATTTTTTCTTTAACCTGGAATGAACAGTAGGTAAACAACCTGCATGGTCACTCTGTCCAAACACTGGGGAGGCAGGAGCAGAGAGCTTTCCTCACACCAGTTCTGCTTCTTGGAAAAGAAGGATTATCTCATGGCCACTTCTGGGTGCCTTCAAGGCAAAGTGTCACACAAAACCAGGCTCAGCTGGGGTGAAATACCCAGGCTGGACTGATCACAGGATCCCCTGAGCTGGAAGGGACCCACAGGATCACGCAGTGCCACCCCTGCCCTGCCCAGAGCCCTGACAATCCCACCGTGGGCATCCCTGGAGTGCTGTCCAAGCTCTGCTGGAGCTCTGGCAGCCTCGGGGCCGTGCCCATTCCAAGGGGAGCCTGGGCAGTGCCAGCAGTTACCCTCTGGGGGAAGAACCTTTCCCTGTTTCCATGCCAAATGGCCCTGGCTGCTCCTGTCTCTGCCCTCAGCAGCAGCTGCAGCCCCTGGTCTGGGACTGGCCACAGCCTGGTCACTGACACTGCCCTGGCAAACTGAGCCCTGCACACACCCGGGTGTCCCCTCAAGGGCGGACACAGCCTGTGTGCACACGCTTTCCCTGACCCTGCAAAGGGGGGGTGTGCTCGCCACCTGAGCTGTGTCACCTCAGCCACAGCTGGGAGCACACAGCTGACACTCCCATGGACCTCAAATGCAATTTTCAACAGGACCTTCACTTGGAAAGGCTCTCAGTTGTTCGGTTGTTGCTTGAAGTGATCAAAATCCTCTCCCTATACTGAACCCATCAACCAAGTCAGAAAAGCCACTCCAAGGCACATGGTGGGATTGGCCCTTGGTGGCTGGAATTTGTGTGACCCAACTAAGGCCAGCGGTCAGGGGGATGAAACTCCTCCACTATTTCAGCGCTCAGCTGCCCAAAGATTTCTGTGCTCTGGTTTTAATTGAACAAACTGCTTTTACACATGTTCCACATCATTATACAAGAACAACAGATTATAAAATACCAAAACAGTGATGTAACTTCAGAGCTGGGGCAGACAGACCCAGGATTCCATCGTGGCCATGTCTGTCTGAGGGACTCTGTATACAGACATGTAATACAAGCTACAATTAAAAAACATCCCTCCCTAGCCAAGGTGAGCAATCACCATTTGTTTTCACAACTTTTTCATATATATAAAGGAATCTGAAACAAGTGAGTACCTCCATTGCAGACTCAGCAATGAGGAGGGCCCTCCAAGTTAAAAATACATTTAAATCATCTGTTACAGGGAGAAAATGCAGAGAAAAGTTCTTTACACCTAAATACAGATTATGTGATGCAAAGGGACTATCCTGCACTGCCAGCCTCCTCCACCCCTGCCTTCTCTACATACCCTACAGACAATTCCAGGTCTGTTTGATACCATGAGGATTAAAGTCATGCTGGGAGGCTGTAAGCAGCAAGGTAACTCTTTAAAGAGAGGCCAGGTGCATGAGAGGATAGTCTACACGGCTCCATTTATTCCTGTGACCTTTCAGCATGAGGCAGACCCCCTGCAAGAGGCAGTTCTCAAAGGCATCTGAGGCACAGGTGCTTCATTAGTTCAGATAACTGAAGCTGCACCTTAACAGCATTTCCAGCTTGGCTGGGATGAAACCTCACTGCAAGGTGTGACCCACAGTAGTGACTGTGCTAGCTCCCTGAAAAAAGTGAAAATAGCTCTTATTTCAACACAGGAAGAGAAATCCAGGCAGGTAAGTGCTCTAGGAAGGAGATTACTCTGTCCCTGTACCATCACCTGGCACTGGCAGGGGTTGCTCTCCTTGACAGAATTCTTTCTGATGGCAGCCTCTGATGTCCAAAAATTTATTCTCAAAGTCTTGAAGGCACTATGTAACCTGAACTGCTAATTATCTTGTTTATTTGAAGATGTTTTGCCTTCAAAGTGCTGTAGCATTCTCCCTCTCCCTCCCAATTTTGAACACGGACCCTCATGAACAGCTACTGTTGGCCCACAGGAAGTAGGATAAAGCCTCCTAGCAGTGGGAAATTCTATCAATAATTGATTAGAAGAGGGAGCTCTGCAGAGGTCAGCTTTCTTCAACCACCCCTCCCCAGGGCATGATCAGGCCAGCAGAACTCTTGTCATTAATTCCTCCATACATGGATGTCCACCCTTGCTTTGTCTCCCTGCTCAAACACACACAGAAACAGCATATTAATTTCAGTGTCTGACTGACTGTATTAGAACTAACAAAAACTGAAGGTGGATTTTAAAGTAGAAAATGAGCCCATTTACTGCAAGGAGAAACCTGGATGGGAATTTTCTAACATCAGAGAATTAAATATCCAGATCCCATTAAAACTCAATTAGACGGGATGTCAACCTCTTCAAAACCCTTCTAAATTTTAAAAATATAATGCCACTGATTAGGTTGAAATTCTTCAAGAAAAGATTACAAGAAAACATTATCCCTTATTGGAGAAGGGGGAAAAAAGAAAATACTAACCAGCAAACATCCTCAAAATCCTGTGTCCTCCCCCTAATCTGGGATAGGCTCAGCACTGTCCCCTGTCTTACCTACCCAGTAGTGAAGAAAGAAAGAAAAATCATGCCTATCTTCCCTCTACCTGTAAGCAATTCCTCTTGCATCTTTCAAAACATTTGGTGTAATCCAGTATGTAAAGTCAATTTAGAGATGCTATCCTACATAAGCACAATATATCACAAGGAATAACCATAGTAGCAACCTTTCAATTTCCATGGAAACCCTACTTGGAAAACAAGAGACAAATCCTGGGGATACAAATCCCTTAAACCTATAGAAATTCACACTTGGAAGATGCAGTCTACAAACCAAAAGAGGGTCTGGAAAAAGGTTTATCATGAACTCTTGGTCACCGTGGTGCACAGAACCCCTCATAGAGCCTCAGAGAACTTGTACAGCATCACTGGCTGATCCCTCCCTGCATCCTTCCCTGCATCCCTGAGCATCCCTCACTCTCTCTCCCTGCAGGGGTACCACATTAACAGCATCCCCCAAAACCACACCACCGCAGTGATGAAAGTAAGACTGACACCTTCCCATGGTAAGTTTTTAAAGTATTAAAAATGCACTGAAGTTATTAGCAACAAAATGGAAATTCACACTTTTTTCAGCAAGACCTTGTGGCCTGGGGTGGCAGTGCAGAAAGGAGGTCTACAAGGCTGTTATCATTTAAAAAATTTAAATTGTAATAAAAAAAATATCCAAACAAAACTAACCCGCAAAACAAAGCACAGAAGGTGAAAAAACAAAAGAAAAGGAAAATTGGGTGGGAGTTAAGAGAAAGTCTCTGATCTCTTCCAGGTCATTCTCCACCAGAGGAGAGGACAGAGCAAAACTGAGGCTTTAGAAAAAAGCATCAAACCTCAAGCAGGCCACAGTATGTGGCAGCTGATTTTTTGATTCTTTCCTTAAACCAGGCATTAAAAACTATTTCAAGGGTAACTTCCTATGGCTGAGAAATTCCCTGAATGCAACACCACATTAACCTGCCTGACAGACTTATATAGTTTTAAGACCTTTGCCAGAACCCTGAAAAAAAACAAAACCTACCCTAAAAAACCCCCCAAACCCACCAAAAGAGAGGTGCCTCCTCCTTGAATGGTCTCTGTATATCTTGAGCAGAATCTTCTAACCTGTTCCTTTTCTCCTTTTTTGTCCTATTACCTTTTAGCTGATGCATGACTACTTCTATCTTAAAAATGTATTATCAATTTCTTCCGGATTAATATTTAGTCAATTAGTTTACTCTTAATTGCTGGTGTAATTACAAGAATTTCAGTAATCCTTCCACATGTTCATTTGGTGTTTGACACATATCACATTAAATGAGGAATGGCACATCCAGCTGAGCTTCCAAAAGTAATATAGACAAGGGGGGGGAAAAAATCCATCCCTTGTGTTAATATGTGACTGGGCTACAAATTACATGGTCTGAAACCTCACAGAGTAAAAATCACTCTGTGTCTGCCTGGTTGTAAGTCTGAAAGCAGAAGTTTTGCCTTTGCCCACACCACTTTATCAGAAAAGTACTTGGGCTTTATTCTAATACAGAGAAAAGTGAAGCGGAATCAGGGAAATACACTGGGGAACAGGTGGAACACAGACAAAAATCCAATTTATTCTCTTTCAAGCAGGCCCAAAACAAAACATCTCTCCCAATGACTGTGTCATATTTCTTAGTACTTTCTGCAGAAATCATCCTTTTGCAATGATAGTCTAGGAAAAGCAGAGGAAAGCAGATACTCAGCTTGAGTGTGTGTATGATTAGAATTCAAGGCAGTGAGAATCCAAGTGAAGCACTCCATGTTCAGCTACAAACCCCAGAGGAAGACAAAAACAATCTCCAAATGCTCAGTGATGCTGTAATGCTCCTCTTGTATCATAAACCAGGTGTATCTCTGTGTCCCCACAAGAAATGCTCACCCCATCAACCAGCCCCTTACTTCCAACACAGGGTGGGGAAAAAAGTGAAGAATTTTGAATTCTCATCTCCAGTTACTTCTGGGAAGAGGATACAAATTGTTTGCTACTGTGCTTGGCACTGACCTGCACAGTGGAAAGTACAAACACAACACTTTTATAGGATGAAGCAATTGCAGGTGAGTAGTACCTCAGGTTCTTGATTAAAAGTTACCTCTGGAATCCACACTGGCATCACACAACAGGAATTTCCAGAAATTCCAGCTTAGGCACCTGATTGCTGTGAAACTTATAACCACACATGATAATCCACCTCAAATACCACCAGTAACACAAAACTTTGAGTAATTAAAGTAATTATTGAAGAAAAAGAGGGGAAACAGGGCGAAAAACCCTAGCAATATTAGATTATAATATACAGAATTCTGAAATTCTGACTCTACTGATAATTTTACAAATTACTCAGCAATGTCTCAAGAATGGCACAGTGAAATGAACTGTCATTATTCATTCTTAAAAGGACATCAAGTGAGGAATAAGTGTGTTTAGGACTGATAGTACAGGAAGGAGATTAGGCATGAAATATATGCAGCCCAAAATTTTCAGTCTGTAATATTGTGAGTGTACACAACAGAGCTTCAGGGCAGAAATTGTGACATAATTTTAAAAGGTGACAACATTCATTTTAGGGGAAACATTTGGCTACTACCGCTGAGATATCCATTCAGGCAGGTAAGCTAGATATCTGGATGTTAATCAAGACAGACACTTTCAAATTCTTACCCCTTGAAGATTCAAAGATTACAAAACAAGTACCATAGCTTACCAAAAAACTGGAATCAAAACATAGCAATGAACCTAAAGTGCCTCTAAAACGAAAAAAAGGAAACTTCAGGTATGAATTCTCAAGTTCTAAATGAAAAATTAAGTTATTGATACACACACTCCCTGCCACAGTAGCATTTCCAGTTTTGAGAGGTTACCTGGTAAAAATTCCATCCACAATGCCAATTGTGGCCTCTTCTGCAGGAACAAAGGAGCCAATCTGTGCCATGACTGTGATCAGCGCCACTTGCTTGATGTAGGAGCTCTTCCCTCCCATGTTGGGCCCAGTTATTATCATGACTCTTTCACCATCTCCCTGGAAACACAAAACAGTGGTGGAATACATTGCCCTGCACATGATGCTTTTACCAGGAAGTCTGGTGTGCTTAGAAGGATACAGGACAAGTCTGCAGGGTTAAACGTTCTATTTCTAGGTGAACAGCTTTCCTCTTTTCTTAGAGCTCATCACATTCACCTCTCCAGGTATTATCAAGCCCCAGATGTAGCAAAATCAACTTTGATTACTCTTGAGCAAAATGGACAGAGTGAGGGGGAACCTTCCTGCTCTCCAGCCAAGAAATAATCGAGGAACTCAGTCACCAGCACGGGGAGCAGTGAGGGATGCTGAGGGATGCAGGGCTGGATGCAGCCAGGCCACAGGAGGCTCCAGCATGGGCACAGGGATGGAGCAGCTCTGCTGGCAGCAAAGGCTGCCACAGCTGCCATTGCTCACCTGGGCAGGAGAAGCTTTGGCCTGAGCTCAGGGTGGCCTTGCGGGGCCTCAAGGGGCTGCAGCAAAGATGGACACAGACAATTGCCAAGGGCTGCAGGGACAGCAGCCAGGGAATGGCTGCCAGTGCCAGAGGGCAGGGCTGGCTGGGGTCTTGGCAATGAGGAATTGTTCCCTGGCAGGATGGGCAGGCCCTGCATCCCTGGCAGTGCCCAAGGCCAGGCTCGGAGCAGCCTGGGGCAGTGGGAGGTGTCCCTGCAGGGGTGGGATGAGGTGAGCTTTATGGTTCCTTCCAACCCAAACCATTCTGGGAATCTGCAGAATTTCTCTGGAGAAAGGGAGGAAATCATGAGTTTCCAGCATAGCCAGCACTGCCCATGTTTGGCTGTGATCTGGATTCCTCTCCAGTCTGAGCTCTCACTGTCAAATGGGAAGATCCAGGTAGGCAAAGACCTGACCTGGATTTTACACTCATAACTGCCTGGCTGGGTAGGACAAAAGGGCATGCAGAGTGGCTACAAGAAGGCATCAAGACATTCCTGAGCCTGGTAGTAGTTCAGTGCAACACAGATGCTGTGAGCAGACCATGCCCAATTTCCATCAGTGTCTCTCATCATTAAACCAGACCCAAGAAAATGAGATCAGATGCAAGAAATCATCTCTGCTGCAGGACTCCCCACAGTACTGCTATGTGTCTGCAGTTCCACAATAAAATTGTGTTCCTCAAGTGCAAGACAACTGCTGATACAAAATTAAAACTTGTCAATGAACCTATAAAGCTTTCTCACAGCCTGAGTTGAGACCAAGGGCTTGAGTTATGCAAGGACATCACACAGCTAGACTTTCCCAGGGGTGCATCTGATGAAATGCACCAAGTGATGATCTGAAGAGAAGGCAGCAGTCTCCACTGCCCCATGGGAGAGGCAAGGAGACAGGACAAGCTGTGCACAATGACATTAGTCACACTACGTGGGGAACTTGGCACTGATCAGGCACTGTGGTAACAGCAACCAACAAATCTCCATGCAGCAGGTCTCAGAATCTTCACAGACTTGGGTTTCAGACTGGTCTTTCATTCTGTTTATAGGAACACACACAAAACACAGCCAGGACTGTCACTTATGTTATAATTCAAGTGTTAGAGAAGATACAGGACATCAGTATTTATTATATGTAAAAAGCTGATCAGCTTTTGCAAAAAAAACCTCAACCACACAGAAGTCACAATGCAATCAAAATCTAAACAATGCCATTATTGGGAATAAAGGATTGGATGTAATGAAGTGCACATGACTATATGAGAACAGAATTCATAACATTCCAGTCTCGAAAGTGTAACTCAGTATTGCTACTAAAACTTTGTCAGGGCTCAGCACAACAGAATTTACAGATACTCAAACCCAGAAGGAGTTCACAAGTTCATGTTAGGATCCATGAATTTTTTGCATGTATCTGGTGTCTGTCCAGGCTCCCTCCAGCCATGCTGTGGGACTGATGGCTGCTCTGCCAGGGCTCTGGTTTTCAGAATCTGCTGCAATACCAGACCAGAGAACCCCTCTGTCCTCACAGCTGACGCAGCCATGAGCCAAAATCTCATTGGAATCCACGGCTGAAGAAAACAATTCTACAACAACCCACAAATGTTTGAGGAGAACAGGGGGAATGGAAAAATAAGCTGTTTATTTCAGGGATTAAGGAAAAAAAAAAAAAGCTTTTCCTCAAGTTAGATATTTGACAACATTTCAGCTGACAACATGACAGGAGATGTATTTTCCTGCTGATTCAAACACATCAGTTGAAAACTGGAGATGCTTTAATAAACTGGTTCCCACCCACCTCTCTCAAGAAAAAGAGAACTCAAAGAACTGTAGAAGCAAAAGTGATTCTGCCATGGTCACTTGGTTTTGTAATACTCAGTATTTAGAAAGCCAGCATAAGAATGGGACTAAAGAGGGAAAAGTGTATGATGATTCCTGAATGACACGCTGAATTTTTTTGGAAGTGCCATCTGTCGCTTGTTTGGAGTTGACAAATAATTTTGAAAACATTGTCTGATGTATTGCAAAATATCTGTAGCATTGTTCAGTATGGAACAGCACTTTAAAATGTTCCCCAAGAAATACACACCAATTTGAATGCTGTTTTTACAGCAATGTCCCGCTCTGGCAGCTGTTTCATACCTTTCCTACATTTAATGCACAAAAAGGCGGAGAGAAGTTGTGAGGATATATTTTATATTCATTAAGAACAGCTATTTAATATTTATAAAAGTATATGGAGAGATAAATATTTAACGAAAAGCTTCAAACAGGCATGTAATTTAAAAGACAGATTTTAGTTTATCAGGAAAAAAAGGCTGTATGACACTAATATTTCCATAGAGAAAGGAAACTGCATGGTATAAAAATACATTTAAAAAATACAAGCAATCTTAGAATTAATCTGAAAAATTTTACCTATAGTTTGTATTTCGTAATATTAGAAGATTATTATTAAAAGATATTCTAGATTCCAGAAACTAGATAGCTTGTCAAAATGCAGACTCCCTACAATGACACTGTTAAAAACCCTGTAATTATTCACTTGTTTTTTGAAAATAACCATTTGATTGACACGTCGATTTTCCTAATTCTGAGATTGCCTTCCTTTTCTTCATGCCTTGAGACTGAACAAGGCTGTGAAGAGAGCATCTGGCAGCAAGGAATCAGCAGAGGGACAGAACAGATGTGGTGACATCTAGCAACACCTCTCTGAAATGCAGCCCAGCAGGCTGCATGATTTAAACCACCTATTTCCACTCAGTGCCCAAGAAGCTCACCCCAGCCTCCTGCCCTGAATGATTCGGAAGCTCAGTCAGTTTCTGGGTACTCACTGAAAGGCTGGTGGTGTTTGGAACATACTGATCCTGCTCTCCCAGCAGAACATCAATCACAGGGTGCCTCCCATTCTTTATGATTATTTCACGACGACTGTCTTGCACAGTTGGCCTGCAAAAGAGGAAAGGTCTTCATCTCAGTGTTCTTTGTAACTGAGTATGTAAAACTACTGTAACTGAAGCCTGCAGGACTGTCACCTGTGATGTAAGTTTCTGTGGAAAAAGATACAAATTATAAAAATTAATTACTGCCATCAAGTATTTCTAAGGAAAATACTTTCTAAAGAACACTTTCTCTGAGAAAAATAAAGCCACAGAATTTTAGGACTGAAATTACCTAACACTTTGGGTGGACATCAAAGGGAAGATGTGGGGAGTGAGATTTCTCTTGGGTTGAAGAATGATAATGAAATTTTAAAGGAAAATGGAGACCAAATAAATGGCATCCTTCAAGCACGAAGCATTGAGGAAAGAGGTAAAACCTGATAATGGTGAGGGAGTTTAGCACAAAGGTAATTCCAACAGTTGTACAGCTGAGATGAAACCAGAATATGGACAGTCTTGGGGCTTACCACGTGTTCAACAGCATTCCTCAGACTGAAATTCAGTGAAAGTCTGCAGAGTGGACACTCACACACCAGATGGTGACCTCCGGACTGCCCACACCATCACCTACAGCTCCAGCGGCTGCCTGGGAGCCCTGCTGAACTGTCTGTGCAGAGGAGCAGCCTCCAGCACACTGCAAGGGGGGCTCACCTCTCCCCAACACCTCTGCCCCTGACCCAGCTCATTCCCCTGCCTCAGGCAGGAAACAATCCCCACAAATCAGAAAACATTCCTCCAAAGTAACACTACAGTCCACTCTTTCCTTCAGCAAGCCTCCAGAATTAATTATTGACACCTTCCCTGCAGCTGAGGTTTCACTGAGAAGTCTCCTTCCTGCTAGTTTATGAAGCCACTCTGAAATTCAGTGAATTATTTATTTACATTCTGCACAGTGAATTAATCACATTTCAGTTTGTTTTCTCATCTCAGTACACCGAAATAAGTGAGCAATTATTTTCAAAGAGATTTTGATAGAGAGACACACAAGATCCCAAGAGCCCAGAAGTGATCAATATTGTCTTTAATGATGTATCACAGCAGAAGTTTTTGGAAGTGGATTTCTCTTCACCCCCCTACCTGTGTGTGGTCTGGGGCAGAAGCAGCAGCTCGGCTCTTACACCTGAGCCCAGCTGAGGCATCACCACTGCTCTGCAAGCTGGAGCTAATATTTACTATTAATTACCTGAGATACACCTTTCAAACACACCTCAGATACCCCACACTCTCAGGTATCAGAAAGGTACCGTAAAATCAGACCTCTCTGAGAATAAAAAACCAGTAATTTTTTACAGAAAGACATAAAAAAAGTCCAGCATTTATTTGCGATACCACCTACTAGACTCAGGTCAAACAACAAACATTAGGATGTCAAATTGGAACTGCAATGTTTACAGATTTGCATTAAGTCCAGAAGTGTAGCTCTCCAAAATCAGATTAAGTTGAAACTACTGTAAACACTTTTAGTAGTGATTTTTATCATGGCACACATATTAAAATACAATTTATTTTAAGTACACTCTTATAATTCCGTATGAAATCCTACGTAAAAAAATTAAAAATTAAAAATTGATTACCTGCAGTAGTCTCCTTGTTTGGCCACCTGGGCCAATGAGAACAGGCAGTCCACAGTTGCTAGGTGACAAATGGCTTTAGACACGGGGTGATAATGTTCGCTGAAACGGCTGCATCAAAACGGGGAAAAGTTACACAAAAACAGGGACAGAAACAATTCCACTCAAATACAAAAGGATTGTCAAAATGCACCCCATGCAAGCTCGTCACAGGGCTCCTATGCTCTTTAGTCACTCTGAATCCAAATCTCCCAGCAGTGTATCACACAGAACATGAGGACAACAATCAAGGTGGACTTCACCTCCCATTCTAACAGTGAGTTATTTTTCAAGCACAGAAAATCAGGCAAAATTAAATTCATTAGATAGCTCATAAAGGGTCAGCAGTTGATCCCTGCTGCCTAAATGAGGTGTACAAAAATGCCACAATTTATCATAATTTATACAGAATACCAGCAGCTGGATCCAGCTGTTGATTCAGCCTCGGTTCAGCCTCAGCTGTTGATTCAGCTGTAAGTTACAGTCAAAGAAGAACCAAACTAAGAGTGTCTCATCGCAGCAGTTGTCTAAAATTTCAATGAATTATGGTATCTACAACGGAAAATTCAAGAATTCATTTTCAGTTTATGGTGCTGCTTCCCCAGTACAATAAGGACATTATCAGGAAAACAGTTTTCAGTGGAGTTCATTCTCTTAGTCCTCTGGAATTTCTTTTTCCCTCTCTCCTAGTCTCAAAGCTACAATATAGAATATAAAACCAGCAGGGGAGCAAAATCTAATAAACAAAGACATAAATGAATGATGGGGAGGGAAAGAAGAGCCCTTTCCTACACACAGGTCTTTCCTTTTTGTCTCCTGCAGCACTGCTGAGAACAGACAAGTGAACATGGAGACAATTCTTTCATTGTATTGCAAAGGAAACAAAACTGGAGAAGCGTCAATTGGAATGTCTTTCCAGTTTCTACTCAATTTTCAGAATTTCTGGGCTCCTAATGGGAAGCAAATCCAGTGAGACAACTTGAGCAGGGACTTGTTAAGTTCTTGCAAGCTATCGCTGCATGACAGGAGGAACAATTTCAGCAGTTCTGCAACTCATGCAAGTAAAAAACAACAGATAATCAGGCAACTGAAAAATTAAAGGCATTCAGAAGTTCAGGAAGTATTGTTTAAACTCCCATTTTGAAGATCCTTTTGCTATCCAGGCAAATAACCCCACTGAAAACTCTGATCTCAGACAAGCACACATGTCAGATGTGAGGGACAATGAAACTCCCACTACTTTCTAACAAACTCTCATGGTCAACGTAGCATACAAGATATAAAAAATAATAAAACAACTGTGTAATATTGATAAGTAATATAATAAAACCAATGAAATGCACTGGGCTCAGTTTCACTCAGAGTCAGCTGTACTTTCAGTTGTTAATGCTGTGGTATTATTTCTCAGAGTTTGGGAAACACCTTGCATACTTAATGGTGTGTTTTCACCAGAGTTTTAAAAGGTAGAGACACCACTGCTGGTCTCAGGACTGGGGCTCAGTCCTGAACCATTTAGAACGGTTTAAAGGAAGAACAGCATTTAACTGACTACCAGCCAAGCTGCTGTGTACAACTACTAACGCCTCTATGTACAAAACAAGCGTTTTCGTGTCCCTGCTGTCTCCCAGCGCAGGGCTCGGGGGCGGAACACTCACTCCAGGAAGCAGAGCCACCCAGAGGTGCAGTGCAGGGCGAGCTGCTCGCGGAGCTGCTGCAGGACCCTGTAGCTCTCTGTGACCAGCGGCGAGTGGAAGCGGCTCACGGCTTTGGTGCTGCACGGGGAGAGACAGAGACACACAGGGCTCGTTGGGATCAAGGCCACTCAGCGTGAAAAATGCACGTATTTTATGATTGGCTTTTTGCAAATATTACAATTAATATTATACGTGTTGTGTTAGAAACTGATGCTGTATTAATTCTCTTAAGTAGTGTGTTGAATATAGTTGTAGGTTATAACAAAATGTTAAAATAGAAACTATGCTATGTAGGATACTTTTTAAAATAAAGGACTTGCAGCGAGATAGCAGCCACAGGACACCTGAATCTTTCAGAGAAAGAGAATTTATTGCCCCATTATCAGAAGAAACGAACTTCTTCCTGCCTCGAGGGCACTGTTAGGATTCAGAGGAAGAAGCTGACACTGAGCAGAGAGAATCCTGTGTTTGAATGCAATTTATGCATCATGGATGAGGTGTATGAATATGCAACAGGCTGTTGCTTTTAAGGGTTAATCCTCTGTTAACATGGGTCCTTTTTCAGGCTTATTTTGCCCAGAGAAGTTACCCAGACTGTCTCTAACTCTTTGTTTTTATTGTCTCAAATTGTCCTAATTCAAATTGTCCAATTATTATTACTCTAATTGCATTACTATTTTTATAACCATTTTATTAGTATTAAACTTTTATAATTTCAAAAACAAGTGACTGGCGTTTTTCACACCCAGCAATCACCTGCACCATCCACATGCCAAATTGGACTCATTTCCTTCATCTCCGCCAGCCCCCACAGTGCATGTGCTGGAGCAAGGTTCTCCCATTGGTGGCAGTGACCTCCATTGGGAGTGAAGTGGCACTGCTGCCCACTCAGGAAGGCTCTGGAACGCTCTGCACAGCGTGCCATTGTCACCCCAGAGCACACACTTCACAAAACTGCTCAGCAACAGCTGCCCGAGTGCATGGCTGGCTGATACACACCCAGCCAGACAAAAACAAATTCACTGTAAAGAGGAAAACTCCATCATAAGCCTGAAATAAACATAGTTGATGCAGATTGTCTTGCTAGTTTTCATTTGCTATTTATTTGTGTGTTTTTATTAAGGACTCAATTTGGCACATACAGGCATTCTTTTACAGAATCCAGATTAGCTGTAATTTGTTCACCATGTTAATTCTGTCTGATCTGTGCGCTTCTCAGTATTAAAAGAAGTTTAATTAAAAGAGAATTGAGTGTTAATTCTTGCATAACTGAATAGAGCATCACAACAGAGTTCAGCTTAGGGAGACATGTTTGTGCTCACACATTACACTCTGGGGCTTGTAGAGAATTCAGTGTTTACATGGACATTGTAACTTCCAGGTATTCAAACCATTCAAATCATAAATCAAATGACTGAAAAGAAAAAAAGCCAGCTACATAAATCAGTCCATCTCTGTTTCACCTGCTGGAAAATTATCCAAAATCAAGCTTACATTAGAACAAGTACCAAAGCAAGAAGAACTGGTCTGTATGAGTAAATAAAATTATATTTTAAATGCACTGAATTCACCAAGATGTATAAGCAGATGTTGGCACAGCTACTTTAATCTTTCTGAATAAAACAAGAACAATCAAAACTGCATGAAGGATTTGCATATGCAAGCTACAAGTGCAACTGAATCAAGGCCACAGATCTGACACCAGTACATGAACCTTGAAGAATTGAGTGAGTAATTCTGTGCTTTGAGGATGCACTGTGTGAAAACAAACGTTGTAACAAATCAATTTTTCTCAGTTTTGTTTGGGTTTTTTTTCTTTTAAGCAATAGATTTGCAGTTTGGTTGGGTTTTCAGCTTAAAAAAACCCCAACAAACCTTAACACATGGGACAATAAGAATATGTATGTAATGAATTGTAATACCAAAATACCTCGTTTTTTCCTCTAAATTAAAACAGAACCAAACTTCAAAGACATTTTACATACCTACTAACCATAACCCAGTCAGATGGCACAGATGATTTATGGGAATTCTTGACTTCTATCAAAAACTGAAATAACAGAAATGTAATGTTACACACCATGGGAAGTCAGGAAGACCAGAGAATCAGAATCATCATTTATCCAGTAACTGCAAGCACCAGAGGAAAACTGTGGCATTCACATTTTCTGAAAAATCCCTTCGCCCAGGATTTTTCTCCTGGGAAGCTGAGAAGCCTCAGAGAAAAGGAAAACAATTCTTATCTCATTTGCTTCTCCTGTGTTGTGCTCATGTGGAATGTGTTTGGAGATTGTTTACCCACAGGTGATTGTTCCACTGGATTCTGCTGGGAGTTGTTTTCACTCTTTGGCCGCTCAGGGCCAAGCTGTGTCAGGGCTCTGGAGAGAGTCAGGAGTTTTCATTATTATCTTTTTAGCATTGAGTAAGTATCCTTTCTGTATTCTTTAGTATAGTTTAGTATAGTGTTCTTTAATATAATACAGTATTATAAAGTAATAAATTAGCCTTCTGAGAACATGGAGTCAGATTCATCATTCCTGCCTTCGTGGGACATTCCCTGCAAATACAATGGAAAACCATGCTCAGCCTGAAGAGAAGGAGCAGCCCAAGAGGGAATGCTGTTCTCTCCCCAGAAGAAGCTGGGGTTATGACACACATCCCCCTGGTGCACCTGCAGAAGTTTGCTGCAGGTTTGAGTGGGCTCGGGGTCAGACAGGGAGGCACAGGGACCAGCAGCAGCAGCGCCAGGGGGCTCAGAGCACTGAGATCTATGTGTTTGTTTCACATGATTCATGTCAGTTATCTCTGTAACAATAGCCTGAGGTCCTGGGTGTCAGGGAGTTGAGGCAGTCTCACGTCACAGAATTCAGCTGGAAAACAGATTTCCTGCAGAGATTAGGTTAACACAGAACCTGACCACATTTACGGAAAGCCACAAGAGCCATGTCTGGCAAAACTTCTCCATTGTGGCTAATGGGATTTAGATAGAAACTTCCACAGGAGCCAGCAGTCATCCCCAAGAACAAACAAGGATAACAATCCGAACACAGGAATAGAGCAAGGACAGGGTGCACTAAATGTTAATTCACCCAAAGTACTTCCAAGGTATTTCTCTGTAGTGAAAGAGCATTTGAATTTCACATCTATCAGGGTGCTACAAGAACACAGGAAGAATAAAACATACAGATCTGAGGAAGAAAGAGCTCAAATCAAATAAATTCCTGTTCTAGTCCTGTGTTCTATTCCTCCAACACAACTTTGTTTCCATTACTTCCACTCCTCTGGCATCTCTCTTTTCCTCACTGACCATATTCCCTGACACCTCTCTGCTGCCTCTTTTGGTGTCTGTTCAACACTCACACCAGATGTCATGAAATAAGAGCTGTCCCCAGCCTCTGCAGCTCCTTTCATCAAGGCACCCAGACATATCTCTGTCTACAGAGGTTTCTGCCCTGCTGCAAAGGCCTCCTCTCTGAAATGTGGGCAGCGACTGCTGCCTCTGGAACCACTTTTCAGTACCTCCTTGGATGCTCTCCTCTCTTTAATCAGCTCCTCTCTTTTCCTTTACTTCACACAGATGGCAGCTATTAACCCAGCTTCCCTGAGAGAAACCTTTCAGATCCTGCTCTTCCCTGCCTCAGACAATACTCAAACACACTTTTCCACTTTTCCTTTGGATTTCAGCCTCTGTGCTGACAGCCCACCCGACTCCTGGGCCGTGTGTTTCCTGTTCTCAGCTTCACCCTCAACAGGAACATCCAGCTTCAGGTCTTTATCAAAGGCTGCTGTCTCTAATTCATCCCTTCCCTCATTTTCAGTAGTGTCTGTTTCCTCCCTCCTGTGTCTTTTGGATCTTTCTCAGCTTCCAAAGTGCCCCTCAGGCCAATTCCAGCCCCCTCCCTCCCTGTCCTCACCCACTCCTCTCTTCTGCTCACACCTCTCATTCTGTTTCCTAACTCCATTCTTTCCCCAATTTTCTGTTTCACAGCTTTTCCCAGCTTCCTACTCTCAGTTCCAGAGGAGAACGCTGAGCAGTGCTACCTGACTGCTCCTTTCAGTTTCCTCACAAACGTGGCAGGGTCTGCTGTCTCTGTTTTTCACCACGGAACCTCTCAGCTGGCTGGATCACATCCTGCCCACACTTGTGCAGCATCCACGAGGAAAAGTTCCAGTGCAGAACACCATTTCCGAGAATTGGAACTAAAACAACACTTATCACTCTTTAATACTGTTCCCTCTCCTCTCCCATCTTTCAAATTACAGTCTGACTCAGTACTCAGAAATCCTTTCACCATTCTTCAAATTAACCAAATGCTGTGCTTCCTGGTTCTCTGAGAGTATTCCAGTACTTAATAGCCATACAATTAACCTTGGAAGTATGTGTTTTTACACAGACAGAAAAGCAAAGCATTACTGAACCAAATTCAACTGCACTAATGCACTTCTATTATTTAAGTCACTGAAGTGATTGACTTAACAAATAAAGGAGTCACACGGCAAGAAAGCTGCTCTTCAAAGTTGTACAAAAGATTATAGTCAAATGCCCTCATGAAGCACCACACTCAGGGAATAGAGTTCCAGCTAGGTCCCGCTTTTAAGCTATTTTCCAGGCAAGGATGGGTACAGTCATACATAATAAACCCCACAGTACCTCTTGACCCGAAACTGCAACATACTCTGCAGAAGGGTTCTTAATCTGTTTACGAATATCCGGCAGATGCAATTGGATTTTAGAAAGCACATCCTGGATCTCCTCCTTCTTCTTTCGGATGGCAGGGAAGTCCGTCAGGTCCCTGAACAACTGGGTTTTATCTCCAGTCCTACCCGTAAGAAATGCAAGGTAAAACAATGGTAAAAAGGGAGAGATGTACCTCAGTTCTACCAGCTGCATCCTTATTTTGTTATTTTTGCCTGTTGGAGCATTAGCTCAATTCCCCTCTGAGTACAGATTTTCAGGTGCTTGGTCATAGCAGAGCCCATTCACTGAAAGCTGCTGTGCTCAGGACAGGAGCAGAAAGGCACCCCAACTGCTGACAACACCTGTACTGCAGTTAAACATGAAACTTGAGGTGATTTCTGCATGCCACGAACACAGATTTTCAACACATTTAGAATCTGGCCAAATTTGGGTACACATTTTTGTAAGAATTGCATGGAAAAATCCCCCCCTCAAGGCCCTCATGGAAGCAGAATGCCATCAGTACTTTCCCAGAGCAGCTTCCTTCTTTTGTCCAGAAAAGATTACCCAGAATACTTGTAAGCACATGCAAAACAATGCCCTTTTCTAATTTCAGTGCCAGAAAAAATGACAGAACTGTTTTGGCAGCACTAGCTCAGGTCAGGACTGAAACCTGAAACAAGCAATGCCATTCAAATGGTTAAAGCTGGGAAGCTGAAGTAGCAATTAAAAATACAGCTGTCAACAAAAATAACAAAAAATTTAACTTACCCTAGTAAGTATCAGGCAAACAATAAAAAAGCACTGTTATCAGCCCTAAGTTAATTGCAATATAACTTTGCATTTTAGAGCCAATACAAAACTCTGCAAGTTAATTATATAATTACCTTAAAAACTAATATGTGGAGAGCAAGTAATTAGCCAACTGAAAGTACTACAACATGGAAGCAATAAAAAAATCTAATATTCTACTTACTCCACTGCCCCTTGGCCTGCAAATGGAGCTACAGCTGGAGCCAGTGGCAAGGGAGGTAGCACAGAGCTGAGCTCTGGCTGTGCACTCCCTCCTCACTGGGATTACATAAGTGACAGTGAAGATGCCATTTTAAAGTACAATACTAATTTTTAGAAACGATTTTGTGCTAATTAGACTAGTTTCCATGGGAATGCAAGGCAAAAAAAAACCAGATCCCTAGTAGCCAGCAGCTGATTGTGAAGACTGTCACTGCTATGTGATGCCTACAAAAAATTGTAACATTGACAGTTTCAAAAACACAAATCCCAAAATCTCTATCTCCCTGCTAAAAAAACCCAAAACCTGGAGAAAGGGATGCTTTTGAGAACAATTACAGGATTTTATCCACACCTCATAACAAAAATAACATGTGATGCAGTCTGTGCTCAAGTGCGTGTGTGCATGTATGGATGTGAGCAGAAGCCAAGATTTTGATGAAAGAAATGTTTTTGAGTAAAAATAATACCACCACATGCATCTGAGATATATAAAGGCCAGAAAGTAAATTGGCTTAATCATTCTGAATAAATGTAAATACAATATACCCATTCTACAGATCATTTATATCTTGTATACTATTCTAGCCATTGTTAGTACAGTGACAGAAGAAAACACCCCATGCTTTGAAACTAACTACACTAAATCTGGTATAATGTGGATTGGTATGATTTAGATACAGTCTGTTTTGGCACAAACTGTCACAACTATAATTGAGCACCAGGCATCAGCAGAAATCTCATATTCCCACCTTGCCATTGGGCAGAGGAAATCCTTCTGCCCCTCTCTACTTCTAAATTTATACTCCTTGGGTCCACCTCTAAATCAGAACCAAATAAAATAAAGTTCTAGGCTTTCATTCTCAGATTTATTTTTCGATCTCAGGTTGGAAAAGATAAAAGGCGTTTTATAAATAAAGTGGATTTTTTTTTAGTTCTCAGTGTAAAAGTTAAGACTATGCTGCCCCCATATAACAACAGACTAAACTTTCTGCCACAACCTCAGCAAAGAATCCAGGGATGACAGTGGAGGCAGCAGTGCTTCAGAACGAACAGTACACAGAAAATTATTTAGAGATATTCTCCAATATTATGTGTACTCATTCCAACCTAGCATCTTCTTCCTCTGTCTTTTTTTCCTCATGGACCAACAATGGACATAAATAAGACAAAAAAGTGCAGACAGCTTTGATGAATTCTCACAAAAACAGTGGAAGGCATATTGCTGATAACAGAGCTGCCCCTCTGCTGAAGGTCAAGCCTCTCTTCAAAAGGAATAGCTTCCCTTAAAAAAAATTAATTTGAATGCTGTTAAACCAATTAACATAATGCAAACCGTATTTTCCTGCAAATTCCCATCTCCCAAAACAGGTGAGAAACTTTCAAAAGCTCATTCAGCCTGAGGCAGACACCCTCTAGGCAAAATACTGCCTCACCTAGTTTAACTTTACAAAAGGAACTGTACCTACATAAATATGAAATAAAAACATAAAACTGAGGTGTATTAAACCAAGAGGCATAATTTGCATAACTGTACACATTTACTCAAAAAGGCCATGAGGACGGAAGAATGATGTTATTTTCTCTACTTACTTGGCTGCTTCTTCATTAAGGATCTTTAAATACTGTTTTACTGGGGAGAGAAGGTCTGGGATTTCCAACAGTGCATCTTTTAATAGAGGAGATCTCACATGGGACTGTATGACCGGGACAAAAGCTTGAATTTCCGAGTCCAGACGAGACAGGGTGCTGACTATCAAGAAGAACTCCTGGGTAGAGCACTGAGAAGGGAAGGAATCTCTGAATCATTACAATCCACTACATTTTCACTTACAGGTTCTTGTGCTTTTTCAAAATGTGACAGCATGCAAATTAAATGTACGGAAAGTAACAGAGCTGCACCATCTTGCCCCACTAATTAGGAGGGTTAATTAACCACACCAATTGACCCACCCCTTTTGCTCAGGATTTTGTCAAGAGCTGATCTCCAGCGTTCCTGTTGCTGGGGGCAGATGTGCGCACAAAGGCAGGAAAAGGGGCAATAAGGTGCAAACAACAAAAAAAGCAGGTAGGGTGATGTCAGGAGCACCACACCTTGTCCATATGGCCCTGGCAGGGCAGGGTTTGAAAGGCAAGGTCAGGCACACACAGGGAGAGACTGGGAACAAGAACGCAGGGAGGAGAAGAAAAAGACACAGAGAAAGGGAAACCCAGCGCCCTGTTTAAAGTGCTTGAAGCTACTGACAGCTTGGGCTGTGCCAGCCCTGCCTGGAGGGACAGGGGACACACCAGCCCACTCCTCATCCTCTCTTTAGCACAAGGGAAGATTCTCCCACCTCGTCCAGGCACCCATCCAGGGCATCCTGCAGAAGGGAACATCCCACCCTGGGGCCAAGCACACACACAGCCCTGCCAGAGCCTCCTTTGTGACACCCACAGGGCAGGAGCTGCCTCCCTAAAGCAGCTTCTCACCTACAGCACCAGCCCTACAAGAGAGCCTCCTCTCCCTTCCTGAGCCACCTGTGCTGTGGGTCAAGCACTTTGCTGTAGGGTTCTGGGTGCTCCCCAGTGCCAGCACAGTTCGTCACCTCCACATCCTGTTCAGGTGTGGGAATCCACAAAATTTTTGTGGATTCCCACACCTGAGGGATTTGGGAAAGCTGCAAAAGGCAGGCCTCAGAGACAGCAGACCTGGGATTGGAGCTAAGCAGCAGCCATGAGATTGGTCAGCAGAAAAAGTCTGCCATATCTTACTGTTACAACTTTTTTTTTTCTCTTTTATCACAGCAATCTAGAATTTAATTTCTGGACGGGGCTGTATGGTGACCAGCACAACAATGCTCACAGAAGAGGCAGACTACAATGAATCACTATTTCATAGAACACATCTACATTTTTATTTTGCCATCCTTTGTCTTTCAATTTCTTCCCTAAAGTAAATTTTTCTTTCTCTTCCTTGCCACACTCAAACGCAAGAACTAAGGCAATTCTCTCATTTATTACACTGCAGTTATTCCCAGGTTATGTCTGTACCCAAATGCAGAATCAAGTATTAGCCAAAATGCAGTTTAATCACAGTTAGGAATTCTGGCGGGCCACAGACACTGCACCCTGAATATTTCTGGAGAACCTAAGCTCATCTATTTTACAGAACCACAGAGTTCTATGGGACAGAGGACACCCATTAGGAGGTTTTCCTGCAAATGCTCCGGTTTTTCTGTGTTATTTCCTTTTTGCCTGCTCTCAGGCCTATATATTTGTGTGCTTACCACTAACCCATAATGCAACAAGGATCATCATGTAAAAGTGTTACCAGACAGCACAATTTTCCTTTCCATTGAACTATTCCAAATATCTCCAGTTGTACTCCTTTGTATTACACTAACTGCAGTTTCTTTGCTGTTAACACCCTTCAAATGCCTCTAAGCCTTCTGTTCTCCTTTAATCATCCATTTGACAAAAAAATCAAAAGGTCTTTTAGTCTGCTTCATAAACGATCCATTACTCTTCCTCATGAAAACTTTGGGTTTCCTCTGCACTGGCTGCAATTTATCATCATCTTTCTGATAATCTGGGACTTACTGCCTCTATCTTACAACAAAATTAAACAAAATAATAAAGGAGTAAGTATGTCAACAGTGTTTGAAGTCAAAGCACAGAGGAAAGGCCTGAAAGTGTAAACAAATGATAAATCCCAGCTTGGACTCCAAGTCAAATAAAACACTTTCTGCCTGAGTGCATCACCATCCCCATGCACACCCATGAGGATGAGGGATAAAACCCTGCCAGGCTTCTCTAGAGCGTGCCCAGGAGGCAGCAGGGCGATGCACAGCATGGGAGAATGAGCAGATGTGCACACCCAGAGATGCATCAGCCCCCCAGGGGAGCTCATCAGGGTGGGGGCTTTAGTTGTTCTTTTTTTAAAGAGGGAAATAAAGGGCCCTGATCAGTGCACCACCTGCAGGACTGTGGGAAAGGGACATGGTGGTGGGTACAGGTGGGAACACCTGGCTGAGGTGTCTGCAACAAGGCTGGTGTTGAAAATTGCAATGCAAGATGTTCTCCATTACCATCTGTATGGCAGATGAGCTTTGTCAAGTGGGCAGTTTGCTTTATCTCTCTCTCTGAGTGACCACATCACACCTCCCTAGGGAGGGGACATTGCTGATAACAGCCATTGAATGTCCCTGCATGGCTGATAAGAGCTACAGCATCCCATTGGGAGATGTGAGCCCAGAGGGAGGGGCCAAGCATTCCTACCTGGATACAATCAGAGATTTCAAACATTCCTACCTGGATACAATCTGAGGCTTCAAACATTGCTACCCGGATATAATCAGAGATTTCAAACATTGCTACCTGGATACAATCTGAGGCTTCAAACATTCCTACCTGGATATAATCAGAGATTTCAAACATTGCTACCTGGATACAATCTGAGGTTTCAAACATTGCTACCCAGATGTAATCCAGAGGTTTTTGAGACACCAGCACAGCTTTCTCCATGGGATTCCCCAGAGGAACAGCAGCTGCCTCTCCTTCCCCTGGATCTCCAGAGGAAGAATACATCCTTCTCTACAGATCCCCCTTGCTCCAGCAGAACCACCCCTGACACTGCGGGAGGGCTGAGCCACAATTCCAATGGGACTGCCACCAACGCCCTGACCCACAGGGTGTCAGGTTGGGTTCTGACTCTGTCAGTGCTGTTCTAGTGCACTGCATTGTTTATTTTATCCTTTCATTTTTTCCTTTCCCTATTAAAGAACTGTTATTTCCTGCTCCCATATTTTTGCTTGAGAGCCCCTTAATTTAAAATTTATAGCAATTCAGAGGGGTGGGGAGGGTTTACATTCTCCATTTCAGGGGAGGCTCCTGCCTTCCTCAGCAGACTCCTGTCTTTCCAAACCAAGACAGCTGGTGAGGATGCTGAAGCTCAGGCTTCACTAAGAGGAGAAAGCTGCATTTCAGGGCACCTAAAACAACCCTTAAAGTTATGAGGTTTGTCAGAAGATGGTTAATAAACACTCTCAAGTTCCTCACAGTAGCTCTGAAGGCCCACAGGACACTGTAAGAGTCACCCAATGAGTTAAAACCCACTTGGTTCTGTGACTACAGACCTTTGGAGAAGGGGAAACACACCATGTTTCACTGCAAACAGCCTTGTTGAACAGTGTCCCCAAGAATGGGGTGAACACAGCTCTTTTCAGTGCTTATTCAGTGTTCCTGTTCCCCCTGGCTCCGTGCTAGGAACACTGCAGGACTTGCATGTAAAATTTAACGTCTCCCCTGCAGAAATCATTCACTAAGCAAACAGATAACTGGGAACAGACACATTCAAATAACTCTGACAATATGGGCACCATTGCAGTGGGACTGATTCCATTCAAATCCTAGGTAACGTCACAAAGATACACACTATGTTATAAATTAGAAGCTTTTAAAATACAGTAAAAATTATTTACATGAAGCAGGATTAACAGTCTTGAATTCACAGAAGATTCTCACGAGCTGATCCAATGCTATTTTTGAAGCCTGCCTTTGAGAGGACAGCAATGATAGCCATAACTTCTCTGGCACTGGAGAAATAACCTCAGAGTTGACAGTGATGCCAAACAACAGTTTCAACCAGCAGTTTATCAAACTGTCCTGAAAATGGATGCAGGAAAGATCACAGAGATCTAACACCCTCTCAGCAATACTGACAGCAATTCAGCCCCGTTTGCATTACTGAAATTGTTTCCAGCAGAGACCCACAGCCAACAGCCACTAAGCCCTTTTAACTCCAAGTTAAAAGCATTTCAAAATAAAAAAAATATTGGTGTCTAAATGCAATATACATTTATCACTCCTTTCAAATTGTAATTCCCACCTTTATCTCTTTAGCATAGGGAGCAGACTTTGGTTTGGGAGAAATGAGGTATTTAATTTTAAGATTATTAAGTCCCCTCGTTACGACTTTATAATAATCAGCTTAACGGGGAACAGTTTGCTCAAATCAGCATTTAACATTGCAAACCTAAAAATATCTGTGATGCAGAGTGTTTAAAAGATTAGAAGTGTAGCAGAAGCAAGATGTGCATGATATTATCATAGGAGGAAAAAAAAAAAGTACAACTCCAAGGTATGTGTAAGCTGAAGTCATGTCACTGCCATATTTTCTGGAAAAATCCCCTTGCCCAGGATTTCCCCTGGGAAGCTGAGAAGTCTCAGAGAAAAAGGAAAACAATTTTATCTTATTTGTTTCTCCTGTGTTTTGCTGCTTTGGAATGTGGTTGGAGATTGTTTATCCAACAGGTGATTGTTTCATTGGAGTCTGGTGAATTGTTTTAACTTAATGACCAACCACAGTCCAGCTGTGTGGGACCCTGGAGAGTCACGAGTTTTTCATTATTATCTTGTTAAGCTTTCTGTAAGTATCCTTTCTCTATTCTTTAGTATAGCTTAATATAGCATTCTATCATATCATATCATAAAATAATAAATTAGCCTTCTAAGAACAAGTCAGATTCATCATTTCCTTCCTGCCATGGGGCACCCTGAAAATACCACAGTAAGGTTTGATTATTGCCCTCCCTCCTTAGGTAAACAGCTCCCCCTTAATCTGTTTTGTACATCTAATGGCCAATTGTTATGATAATTCCTTTGGTGACTGCGCTTTAGTCAGAAAAAAAATGTTTATTGAGTGAAGGGTACAAATAAGATAAACACTTATGGGTTGAGCCTGTGTAAATATTTATCTTATGAAACACACTGAAAACACAGGCATGAAAACAGCAAGAAACATCAGGTTGGCCCTGCAGGACACATTTCTGAAAGTGCTAATGGCGTGTTTACTCTGTGCTGGTTGTAAAACCTGCTCAAACATCGGTCACTGACCCTCTTTTGCCACACTCCAAGGCAATAAAAGTCTCCACTTTAACTGAGGCAAAAAAAAGGAGGGTCCTGCCATTTGTATTTCGCCCTGATGCCAGAAGGGAATGCCTGTGGTGCAAATTGTGCTGGGTGATTTGGTGATTCTCCTCCGAGCACCACCTCTGCCACTGAGGTGATTCTGCACCAGCTCCAGGCACTGCTGAGACAAAACTCAATGTCAAAATTCCAAATTTCCTGTCTCTCAGATTCCTCTGCAGTCAGCCTCTGATGCTGCCCAAAAGCGTTCACCCATTCCATCTCCAGCCACCCTTCTTTTCCCACAGAGAGAAAAGCGGGGAGTGGAGAGCATTCCTGCCTGGAGAGGTGTCAAGGGCTGGACCTGCACAAACCGAGAACACCAACCAGTCCTTGTGGAGTAATTCCTCTCTCCATGGCTACTGCAATATTGCTCCTGCCTCTTTAACCACTCCCTCAGTCTTCTTCCAGGCTGGGACAAAATCACAGCTGAACTGTGACCCCCAAGGCAACACCTAATTCCACTGTAAAAACACTGCTCTAATTCCAGAGTGGTTGTACCTGGGGTAAGTCAGATACAGTGGTTTGATTCTGGTGGTTTGGTGATTCTGGATTTGGTGGTTTGAGGCAATGGGAACTTGAGAAGGGCCAGCTTAACAATTCCCAGCCTGAATTATGCTATCTGATACGACTTACTAGCAGGCTTTCAAAAAAAAAAAAAAAAAAGAGTAATTCAGACCAGGAAAACAGACAGTGATGTCCTTGACCACAGGAGTTCCCATCAGGATACTTTGCCTTGCAGACCATTGTTCTGCCTTCATTTCCTTCTGTCTTCTCCAGAGCTTGCTGGTGCACAGGCCTGTGCACCACACAATTCCTGCAGTGGCTGACCTGAATGTAAAAAACATTCCAAAGAATGTCTGAAATGACTGAGACACCCCAGCCATCTCTGTACACCTCAGAATCTCCCTGTACAGCACACCTCCTCAAATAATGACTTCACTGAAGTATAAAGGGCCTGGAGGATGAAATGCTTGTCACATTCACCTATTTTTCCTGCAGCTGACACTGAACTAACAAGCACATTCCTTCAGTGAAGCCATCAGAGAGTTCCACTCGGAGTCTGGAATCCCTCAATGGAATGAAAGGGCACTGAACCTCACTTTGAGCATGCGGGACATCTGGAATTAACAGAGCTGGAAAGGGTTCTGTAGTAGGAGCTGAAATGGCAGCCTTCACTGGGGGGGAACACAAAAAAATCCATGAAACCCAGTCACTCCATGTTCTTGGATACACAATCTGCTTTGCTGGGACCTCTCTTCAGGCTCCACATTCACCAGCCACGCTTCAGAATCAGCTCAGCAGAATTTGCTTTTGATTCTTTATTGGAAACAGACCCTCTCTCTCAGGGACACTGCCATCTCCTCAAAGCCCTACAGGTCTTAAGTGCTTCAGGTGCTCTCCAGAGTGCTCTGCACAACCCAGGCTTTTACCAGGGGAAGCAAATCCATCACATTAGAAGTGTGTGCTTAGAGCTTTCCCCCCTCATTCACCCTTTTTAGGGAGTCTGCTGGAGCATTTCTCCTCTCCTGCAGCTTCTTTCCAGCATCTGACTCACTAAACCCATTTTCATGCTGCAGTGGCTGTTGTTCAGACAATCTGCATTGTCACCTCATCCCAAAAACCACACGAAAATCCAGGGTCTCTGCATGGCTGCGCCTAAAAGTGAGTTGAAAGCTGAGAAAGGCTAGCAACTCTACAGCAGGGAGGGACATCTGAAGAAATAAGTACATACAGAAAATAAAACAAAACCAAACCAAAGCAAAAACCCCACAGGGCAGCAGCAGAGCAGTTCCAGGATATTGTGAAATGCAGATATATTCCTAGAAACTGTGTATGAAACCTGAAATGAGTTAAACCATTAAAAAGTGAATTATCTAATTCCTGGGCAGTTGTTTGGACAAAGAAACCCAACAATTTTATCATGTGAATGTGGTACACTTCAGAGGATGGGCAAAATGGTGCACACTCCCTCTTTTCACAGCCTTCCTTATGGCTGGACTTCTGTATCCATTCCCTGAAACACACGAGCCCTTCCAAGAGCCAAACACTGCAGGGCTTGAAAAATTGCATAAAAACTGGGTTTCAGATTTTCAGACACAGGAAAACCTTATTCTGTACCATACAAAAAATTTCAACTTTGCTCTCTTTCTACCCACCTATTCCATTATTGAAAAAAAAACCTGTCAAAACCTCTAAGTAGAGCAGTGAAATGAAAGAACATGATGTACTCCACAGGTGCCACTGGCACATTAATGTGCTTCAACTAAGAATTGTCAGTGCCTCATCTCTCATAAGTGACTCTTATTAAAATGTGGACCTGAGGTCCAAACTGGAGAATTCATAAGCAAACCAACATTCATTTGCAAACAGCTATCAGCAGCCAAGTGGTTCCACTTGCACATGTGATTTTAGATAAGCATATGGAATGCAAAGCTTTGGTTTAAAGGCAAATAACAGTCCAAGGCAGAAGGGCCTATTGCACCATCCCTCCTCCCTGAATCCAGACACTAAATCATGAGCACTGCACATGTCTGCCTGTTACCATCAGCAGTCCAAACATGTGCTTCAGAACCCTACCCAGACATTTCTTCTACCAGCACATCACTGATCACAAAGCAAGATTTCACCACATCTGATTTTTATAAACCCAACGTCCCTTTAATAGGTCAGCCTCAGTCCTGCTAAGTAGAAAACATTTTTAAACAAACATGCAAGCCCAATGGAAGCACACTAAGACACAATGATGCTGTTCAGAAAACAATCAATTAGTGTAATGATGGGTGTACCTTCTTGTGGAAAACACTGCAGAGGCCTCTCTCTAAATCTGGCAGCTTACAAAGAAGATTTTGAATCTGACCAAACACGCTGGATTCTGAGAGCAGAATTTCAGACACAGCATCAAGCCGGGCATTTATTTCACTGCAAAAGAAGAAGATCAACAATTAAAACTTGTGTTTCTCTGAGGGGAAGGGGGAGGCAGTGAACCTCTTCCTGTGGTTTGCTTTGGGTTGATTTGTTTCAGTCTTTGACTAATGCCACATCCTCACAAGTAGCAGAAGAACTGAGGAATGCAGAGAATTTCGGGATTTCATTCCAAACTCAAGCCAGATCCTGGCCATGGGCTCATTGTGCCCTGTCTGTGCTCACAAGACACACCTCAGTGCCCAATTCAGCACGCGTTCCTGGTGGCAGCAGCACTGAACCCCGAGCATTCCACCCCACATGCACAGACAAGTGCAGGAGGATGGGCAGAGGGTTTGGAGCTCACACTGCACCCCACACACCACACTTCACCCCAGCAGGTTGTAGAATTACAACCCCACCATTTTTCCCCCGTCTGCTCCTGACCAGTGACTGGTAATTACCTGGATCAGCACTGCATTGGGCTTTCTACCTTTTTTTTTGCTAAAAGCTGTAACATTTATCTGCCTATTTCAGGACTGAAGTCACAGAAACACCCTCCTGAAGTGAGAAAACACTTTTTTAATGAGAAGAGGTGATTCCATAGCTCTTGGCAGGTTCCTTACAATCATTTTGTTAAAAGCAAAGTGCTGCAGAAATGAATGGACAACCACCACCAAGTTTCACCCAAGTTTTCACAGACTCTCCTCTGTATCCTTCCAACATATCCATGGACTGGCTGCAGGTTGCAGAGGTAACTCCATTTCTGCTTTCTATGCAACCAAATTCCCTTTTTGCTGCTTCTTAGAGAAGTACTGAGAGTCAGGGTCAATGGGTGTACCCAAAGCCCACCCACGCGGGCAGCTCAAGGAGAAATCAGTGCCTTGATGCACACACTCCACACCCCAGACAAGTGTGTGCAAAAGCAGCCCAGCCCACATTCCCAGGGACCAGCGAGATGCTCAGAGCTCAGCCAGCACAGAGGGATGGGAACTAAGGATGCAATCCAAATTTAACATTTTTGCAAGATTGCCTGCCTTGCCCGTGGCTTTTACTGCAGAGGTTTCAGGCCAGCTGCCAGTGTGGCTGCTCATAAATAGTGTCCATGAGGAAATCAAAGAAATCAGGCACCTCCAGAGGTTGCAGACATTACAACAGTCCAGCAGCCAGAGGCCTCTGGCCCTGAAGACAGCTGAATCTGAGAGTCCTTGAAATTTTATTGCACTTCATGTGAAAGGGGGAATCACGCCTGGGTGTGCTCTCAGCTAAACACAAATCTAACAGCACATTTTACAAATCTCCCCCTTTCCTGTGGGCAGCCAGGCACCTTGGAAGCAGCTCCCACTGACAGCAGGGTCACAGGGAGGAACCTGAGCAGGGCTGACACCAGTGCCAGAGCCACAGAACACCCTGAGCACACAATGCCACCAAACAGCTGCAGTGGTGCTGTGAGGTCCCCAGGATGAGGTGAGAGATGAGAAATTGACTCCATGTTCTCAGAAGGCTGATCTATTCTATTCTATTCTATTCTATTCTATTCTATTCTATTCTATTCTATTCTATTCTATTCTATTCTATTCTATTCTATTCTATTCTATTCTATTCTGTAACTATACTAAAGAAAGAGAAAGGATACATCAGAAGGCTAAACAAGAATGATAATGAAAGCTCGTGACTAACTCAAAGTCCCAACACAGCTGATGGTGATTGGTCATTCATTAAAAACAATTCACATGAAACCAATCAAAGATGCACCTGTTGGTAAACAATGTCCAGACCACATTCCAAGCAATCAGATAATTATTATTTTCATTTTTTTCTGAGGCCTCTCAGCTTCCCTGGAGAAGATCTTGGGCAAAGAGGATTTTTCAGAAAGTGTCATGGTGGCACTGCAGTGACATTCTGAGGGGTCAGTGTCACCACCCACAATCCCATTTTCATGGAGAATAACTGTACATGAAACCCTGGAACACCTCTCCTCCACATGAGGGAGTACTGAACTAAATTTATACACATATGTATATATAGTAAATTATACACATATGTACCTTAAAGAAGATAAAAACCTTTATTTTTCATTATTAAAGGCACTGTAAGCAGCAGAACTCTGTTAGTTAATTTAAACAGCACTCTTACTATGTGGCCAAATGGAAACTGGAAACTGTCAGTAATATGTAAAATAGATGCAGATATTTGAAAAACTCCTCCCTCCAAAGCTTAATCTGCACTTTAATCATCCTCACATATGGCTGTGCTAGTGGAGCTCCAGTAATCTAAAACTAAGCATCCACACAGGTTTTCTGCTTTAATCCCACAAATAAGAAAGGGTCAGGAAAATGGCATTCAGTACCAAGTGACCCATTTTTTTCCACCTGTAAAGAAAACCCACTGGGATTCCTATTTCAAAATACATGAAGTACAGCTAAGAATTGTCTAAAACACCATATACCCATCAGGAAGGAAGGACTGGAACGAGATCCCATAAAAACAGATGATGAATTTCAAAGTATGCTTTTAAACGTCAAATATTTAGATATTTAATATATAAATGTTTAAATTAACAAACATTTCATTGAGTGCCAATGTATAAATATATGTCTTGCATTGACCAGTTGCTAAGCCATCTCAGAAGGAATTTGTTCTGCACTGCACAGTTGGGGCTGCCAATCTCTGCATGGTCTGGAAAAGAATTCCACCACCAGAAAACCCGGATCTAACATTATGCAAAGAAACCCAACAGCCAGCTGAACTGGCTACTACTTCATGCTGCACTGAGGTGCAATATTAGCCTGTTCTTTCTCATCTGTATAAACCATGTCAGCAATCTGAGCTTTATCCAATTTTCCAAGCAATCTTCTGTGGAATAATGTAACATAATTCAGTTGACTAAAAGCAATACTCTTACTTCTGCCATACCCTCCATCTAAGAATAGCATCATTAATACAATACTAAAATCACTTTTCAGTGTATTTAAACATAACAAAATCTAACTGCAGAATTGTTATTGCAGTCATTTAAAAGAACTACTTGAAGTGAAATAATGAGATACTCTCCTGCATTATTCTGCTGCCAAATAGTGAACAATACAGAAAATTAGAAAATGCGAAGAAGATGTTTGAATCCCGAACTAAAAATTATTTTGACAAAGTAGAACGCTGCAGACACGAAAGCACTGCACTGAATTAACATCTGAGCAGCCTAAACAGGATTGCTGGTGTGGTGACAGAGATCTGCTGGTCTCTCCTGCAGCAAAACAAACCTGGCATTTTTAGATGTGATAATGTATCTTTACTAAAGAAAGTGAAATTGATAACATAACTGCTATGTAAGAACTAAGGACATTTTCATTCATGTAAGGTATTATTTAAATACAAGGTATATTAATACAAATTTATCAGAAATCTCTTAACCTATGCTAAATGCACACAGTATGAATTCATTCATCATGCTAAGGACATAACTCAATAACAGTGTAAACAATTAGGACTATTTTATTAAATCCATTCTAAGACACAACTGATGTGCAGAACTGTCAGTGACAGGAATTCAACCCCTCAAAAAACCATAATTAAGGGTATGAAACAACAAACATTGCTTTCCATAGGCTATGATATGTAAATCAAAGCCTAACAGCCTCCTAACTGCAGCACTGTAAAGAATGAAAATGTACCATTTAAATTACTCACTTATGTATTATGGGGCTTTTTCTGACCTCCCCTCAGACCAGGCTGACAAAGGAAGACTTTGGATGAGCTGATTAAGTTAAAGACAATGTCAAATGGTACAGAGTGTCCCCTGCTTGAGACCACTCCCTTGCATGATAGGCAATTAATGCCACCATAGCCCAGGCAGAATTCCCACTGTGCAGTCCATAAACTCAGGATGTCCTTCTGAGAGGAATGGTGGATTTGTCCTTACAGACAAGCTGTGGGTCTGCTGGGGGATAAAACCAGCACTGAGAGAGAAAAGAAACAATGGGAAGGATTCCGCTGACTGATGAATGGAAAAAGATATTTTGCTTTTACAAATAAACTTTAGGTTTGCTGAGAAATGAAATTAGACATTGAAAGAGGAAAGAAACAATGGGGAAGAAAAACACCTAAATTCCATAAGAATTAAAAATTGAAAGGGAGGGTTGTACATTAGAGGGAAATCTTTGGGATCAGGTGCTCTGGGAAGTCTGAACCTCTCAAGTGCCTCAGAATTGGGGAAAGAGAGAAGGGAAATGTGGCTGGGAAATTGGGATAAAAAGGAGGCTGAGTCCTCCAAAAATGTGAGAGACCCCAGGGAATGCCCCATGGCCTCTGCCTTGATTGGAATAAAGTCAAAGGACTCCTGTGTCTCCTTTTTGGACATAAACCTCTGCTGTTTGTGGGTTAATTTTCCTAACCCTTCCAAAGAACAAGCGGATAAAGCCCAGGGGGCCAGGGGGATGAAGTCCCCGGCAGTGACAGGCACAGGCTGCAGAGCCAGCCAAGGCTGCTGAGGCTGGAGCAGGGGCAGGGATGTCCTTTTCCAGGACAAACACCCGTGCTGCGCCTGCTGAGCCCAGCAGAGCACAGCAGCAGGGTCAGGGAGCAGCAGGGTCAGCACCACCCCACAGCCCTGGAGCCCTCTCCAGACAGGTGTGAACAGACTGCCCGCCTTACCTGCTTTGCACAGAGAGCCAGGAGCTCCTCTGCAGGCAGGAGATGTCACCATGAACGGGTCCCTGCAGGCAGGAGGGCCCAGGTGTGGTGACACCCCAGGGCTCAGACACCCCGTCAGCTGCATGGGAACTGGGGACAGGAACATCAGCGACCCCTCTCTGCCTTTCCTCCTCTCCCCTCCTCTCATCCACCTCCCTCTCTCTCCACTCTGGTCAAACCCACTGCTATGTGCTCACCTCCCATTGAGGACTCACAGATCAATTTCCCTGCCAAGTGTGCAATGAAGATTATTAATTACTAATGAAGATTTGTACCCTTCTGTGGACCCTCCATCCTTCCCTTCACCACGAGCCCCTGCCCATCCTGGGTGCTCTGGGATGCCCCCCTTACCTCTGCCTTTCTGCCTAAGTGCCGGCTGAGCTAGAAACTGGCTCAGTTATGGGATGAATTTGTTAAATTTTGGTGTGACCCCTGGAATTTTATCCATTAGGACCAGTGAAATAGTACAAACAAGGGTAGTTATAAATAGTGCAGTGAAATCTAAGTGAAACCTAAAAAAATTAAGCATCCTTCTGGATCTGTTCACTTGTTTTTAAAGTAATTTACGCCCAAAACTCCTGATGTCTCCAGAGAGGTCCAACAGGAGAGGACAATCTCCTGAATGGATCTCAAATACTGAGCAGCAGTACATAAGCACCCTAAACTTTAGCTTCACATCTGTTAAAAGAACGTCCAAAATATGCAAATGGCAATCAAACACTTTTGTTTATGTTCATACACAAAATATTTCAGCTATTTGTGCCTAAAAAGGGAACAATTAGCTACTTTAGCCAACATGAATGAATGCCTGATTGCTGCATTTATAAGGAATTAGACACAGCAAAGGGACCAAAACACAGCTAAGCAAAAATGAATCAATACAAGTGATGATGCTGCAATCTTTTTCTTTCCTACAACAATTTTGAGATCTCAGGCATATGCTGTAACCTGCATTTGTGCATTTTATACTGGCACTGATTCTATAAAGTTGTTATTCTTAGGAGGAAAATTTAGTCCTGCTGTAGGATCAGTGGATTTTATTCATAAATAACTGCTGGGGAAAAAAATATATCTTCTAATCCTGCTCTGGATAAAGATGGTATCAAATGGGAACCAGTTTAACTCCAAAATAAGATGGGACAAGGACATTTAGACATTCTGTTTTACTGCCCTGATATTTTAATTATGAGAACAAGGACGAAGTCAAACTTGAAAGACTTTCCTTCAGAATTATACTTTGTGCATAGAAGTATAAATAAAGCAGCACTCAATACATTCAAAGCGAGAAAATGCAGAACAAGACATTATTTTATATTACAAAACACATGTCATTGCCAATCTCACTGTAAAGGGACCCTTCTCCTCCCAGTTCTACAGTATATATCCTCCAAGCAAGTAATGTTGCATTAGCAGTGCCAATTTACACTTCCTCTTCTTCAGGAGTAGACAAGGAACTGTCTGTAGTCCTGAACTGTGCAGTTCTGAATTTGCTACATTGCCAGTCATTCTGAGCTCCTGTGGACAAAGCATATTCAGACTAACTAATTATCAATACCATCCTACCAGGCTTTAGTATTATAAAAGCATCATCTTGTCCAGAACTGGAAAAAACAGGGGACAAAGTATGCTAGAATCCCAGGGGGAAAATGGAATTACAGCTCTTGAGAGGTAATTAAAATTTTGGTTTCTCTGAAGCACAAAGCAAAGGTTGACATGTTTTGGGCAACTGTCTAAACAGATACAATTTTCTCCTTTCTTGACAATTTACTCCTTTTCTCATTTCTTAAACATCAGCTGTAACTAAAAAAAGATCAGGTGATCTTGGCCACAAGTAAATGCAGGCACATCATATGTAGCACTAAAAATCCAACAGAGACAAAAGAATATTGAAGAAATACAATCCAGGCACTTGTGGGTCACTCAGTCTGCTTAAAGTACTTCAATCATGAAAACCCTCAAAAACCTGTGGAGAACACCCCAAAGAGAGAGATTACTGTGCGAACTCATGTCCACATCTCACACCCTTCCAGTGTATCTCACACACATCCCTAAGGTTTTTAAATTTTGCTCTGGAAATCCTTTTAACTCACAGGAAGCACTTTTGCAGCAGAGGCGAACAGCAGCCAGGTTCTCCCCAGTTCCACAGCAAGGCTTCTCCCTCCTCCCGGCACCAGAAATCCCTTCTCCAGTTTTGAACTCCTTGTTCAACTCAACACACAACGTTGACAAGGCTGTGTGTTTGATATATCCAAAAAACAGATTTCCAAGGAATTGTGCAAGAATCAATAGCTGAGCAAGGCACAGACGCAAATTAATGCCCAGCCAGGGAAAGGATGCAGTGTTTATTTGTTTTGTCTGTTTGCACTGCAGATGGGCAATCAGCACTCCTGACACCTGGGGAAGGCGGGAAAGGTAAAGAAGATTCTGGAAGGGAAGGAGGGAGGCAGTGGGTAACCATGGATAATACAGAGACAGGGAAGGACACATTCTGCAGAGGTCAGGTTTCAGATTGGTCATGTGCAGGGCAGTGTCTGTACAGATCAACATCCAAAATAAACAACACAACAAGAGATTAAAACCAGAGCCAGGTTTGCTCAGCCAGGCCCATGTGAATTTTATCTTTCTCCTCCTCATGTAGGTACTGAAGAAGCAGTGACTTTGACATCAGCCTCAAGGGCTCTGAGACCTACTTCCCATTAGGAAAGAAATTTTTTGTAACTGTGGCACTGTGATAATTCACTTGTGGGGAGTTTTGGAAAGAATTTGAGATGGGATTTGTTTACCAATAAAATTTTTTATTTTGTTTGACACCCCATGCTTACTTTTTTTTTGATACTCTAAACTTGCCTTTACTTAGCTCAATGTGTCTCTGCTTTAAACTACAAATCCACAATCTCACTTCTAGCACCTGAGTTTGGGAGGCTTTCCCAAGGTCTCAGATCAAATCCTGGGTTTAATTCTAAGCTTTGGCTTACAGGCCCAAGGTTCTGAGAGCTCCCTGCATGTCAGATTCCAGCACTGCACACAGCACTGGATGCTGTCCTGAGCCCTCTGGCTGCTCTGGCCCCTTTCCTGCAGGAACCCCATTGCCTGAGTGGGGACAGCAGCCTTCCCTCATCCACAAATCCTCCAGACCATCATCCCCTTCTCTTCCACCTACAGACACCAGGTGAGAAAGGCACTCGATGGAACTTGGATTTCAGAGGTAACACAACACTTCTATAACCCCCAAATACCTAACTTCTGCAGAAAAACAACCTTCCCCATTCCTCCTGAAAAGCTCAGTTGTTAGAGACTGATACGCTCTTATCTCATTATCTTTGTGCACCCAGGTGAGTAACTGAGGACACTACACACCACTTGGTTAAACTTTTTTCTGCCATTTCTTTTTTTCCCAAATGTATACACCTTGTCTCTACATGTACTGCATCACTGATGATTTAGAGAGTATCTTGAAGCTTGCCCAAATGAGTCCGTACACATTCCATCTTTATTCACCCTAATGTATGGTTTCTTCACAGGAAATTTAGTCATCATCCCAAGTGATTTTCAACTCTAAGGCATAAAGCAGTAATTACACCCTCTCGCTTCTTGATACACCTACTCACTGACTGGAAAAGATGCAGTACAGGAGCCTTACTTCCTCTGAGAATGTCACTCCAGGAGGCACAGGTGAATTGCAATTACGGAATGTTCTCTGAGTGCATTTGTGTGCATTACTGGGAACAATACTGCCAGATGCCTGATGCACTAACTATGTAAAATTACAACTTGAGAGTCAGAAAGGGAGAAGTACACAGACCAAAGCAGCTTCTTTAGCCTCAAGTAGTACTGAGGAGCACCATCACCTCCAGCCACAGCAGCCTGAAAATGCCAAGCAGAAGGAGGAAGGAGAGAGGGGTAAGAGGAGGAAATAAACCCACAAACCTGTGAGGCCGGTTCTGCACTGAGACAAGGGAGATTATAAACTAAATATATTGGTTAACAAAGAGGGCCTGGCGTGCTGGGGAAGGCCTGCTGTGCTGTGTGGGAGGAGGAGCTCCATTTCCCTGTGGAGGGGTGGCTGAGCTGCTGCCCCACAGGTGTGATCACTCGCTGTGGTCACTCAGCGTGGTCACTCAGCGTGGTCACTCGCTGTGGCCAGCCCCGGGAGGAGCCCAGCCAGCTCCTGCCCAGGGCCATCCTCAGGGCTCTGGCTCCCTCCACTGACAGCTGCACACACACACCCGGCATGTCTCCAGGGCAGGGAGGGAAATAAACTGATTTATTTACATTTACCCTTGCAAAGCAGCCCCGAAATTCCACCTAAATGCTTTTCATGACACAATGCCCGGGTAAACTCCCATGCTGTTTAGGATAGTTACATCAAAAGCCTTTGGAAGTGGGAAAGATACACAAAAGCTATTATCAGAAGAATTTTTTTTTTAAAAGGGCCACTCAAATTAACTTATTACAAGGGGGCTAATAAGAAAATTAAGCAGTGATGCTGGAGAAGTACAGTGCTTTAACATACTAGATTTGGTCAAGGAAAAAAAATGCTTCTGAAGAAACAGTTGTAAATTACCAACAACAGCAAAATGCTAAAAAATGGTATATCTCACTATTTAAACCTGTCAAAAAAAGTAATGAAAATTAAAACTGCTTAATTTGTTTTCAACAGTAAAACAGAGGGGAAAAATACTGTGGATCACCAAGTCAAAAGATCTCCTGTATGCTACAAGTGAAGGGAACAAAGTGACAACTTCAATGAACTCCACATTGACAATGCTCAGGAAACACACATTCAAATGAATGGTTCCAAAAACTCAAACTGTGGGCAAATGCAGCCCATGGACTCAACACTGCTATTTACCACACATTCAACCACAGCACTCAAATCGAGTCTGCCAAGAGAAATCAGAAAAGATGGAGTCCATTTCAAAACTGAGACAAGCGAGAACCAGCACAGTACTGCTACAGAACACAGCATTTCTAAAGCACTGATAAATCAAGCACAGGTCAAAATACTGGAGTGGCCACATAATCATCACTTTTCAGGATTAATAAAAAGGAACCCTCTCCTGTGCAAAACATTGTATATAGGGTTAACAAAGGCATCCACAGCTACTTCAGAAGAAATTAAACACATTAAATGTAAATACTTGTGAAGCAAGAAAGACATCCAACATTAATTGGCACATTTAGGCCTCCAATCCCAGGTCATCCTCATGCACTGTCTGAAAAAGGGTACAGAATTAGAATGGTGCCCACTCTGATTTCTGCAGAGGAATTTCTAACTTGGTCCAAATCCACTGCTATTTATCTGAGCCCAAAAGAGTGGTTTAACTCCTGCAAACCTAAATATAACATCCCTCACTGCTATTGTGTCATCTGCTGTGGATCTCAGGTATTGTGGACAAACAAATTCACTGGCCATACTCAGTATCACAAGCAGAAAACAAAGGTTGAACCCAGGATAAGGAACCACCTCACCTCAGTTTCAGCAGGGGCTGGGTCACCCATTTCTTCAACCTTCGACGTCCAAATGAAGTTTTAGTGTGATCCAACACCCAGAGCAGGCTTCCTTTTGTTTTCATGTCAGTCTGAAATAACGAAAATAACTTCATTATTTTTGCCTGGTCTGTCAGTTTTGCAGTGGGAGGATCTTCACATTATTCAAAACATTGTGTTTGGGCTTTAAGATATGGCAACTGTATATTCATTATCAATTTCATTCATCACCAATGCCTTACATGAAGAACCTCCAGGAGTAGTAAAATACTTAAGCATGCTTTTCCTTTGGCTAGAAAATGGTTTTTAGGAAATTAACAGGACAAAAATAAACAGTTAAAATAAGTCTGTGCACAAAGCTCTGAGCAGGAGCACAGAAACAAGCTCTACTGCAGACATAACTGCAGTTGCTGAAGAAATTAAATTTCAGGAAAGTTCTTTGTTCGTCAAAGTGCAGCACAGTTCCTAACTCATACTAAAAGGTAGTACAGATTAACTTCATTTATGCTTCTGAAAATGTTATCTCCCTTCAGTCTGATCCCATTTAAAATAATTTTAGACTGTTATGGGTCAGATTTGCAAATCTGATGAAATTCATTGGGAAAAGTATATCAAACGGCCACGAAAATCTCAGCATTTATTAAAAAATGTTACATTTGTCCTTACCTGATTCTGTAAAATTTCAAGATTTTTCATTGTTGTCCCATTAATTGTCATGTATTCTGTTTCACTGGACAACCGTTTGAAATTGCTGGGGAGAGGAATTTCAGATGTTGTATCTTAAATGTGGGCATGGGCAGAACACTGAAACACTCTCAGGTTTCTCACATTAGAGAATTCAACAGCTTCGCAAATAATTTTTTAAAAGTCAAGCAAGAAATTAAAATCTCTTCAAATAAATAAAAGAACTGAACAGTAGTAACTTCTTTTAACTTTCTGCTTGGGAAAATAAAATTTCAGACTCACTTCCCCATTTCCTACAATGACTCTGACAAAGCTCTGAATAAAATCCAGCCCTCCTGTTACCTAATCCTTTTCCACTAAGTGGTTAATTTATTCAGTTTACAATTTAGCATTGACAGGACTAACAATTAATACTTCAAGAATGGAACAAATTTTTAACACAACTCATCATCAAAATATTGCATCAAAATACATATTTTTCTTCATTACTACTGCAAATTTAAACAGCCTGCAAGTGCAATTAAGGAAAATAGAAATACGGGAGATTGAAACTATTTGATTTTGTTTCAATATGAAATAACCATGATCAAAATTACTTGACTTTTTGTTACCCCTTAGCAGAACTGGATGAGGCCAACCCAAAGGCTGTGTTGTTTTAGAATCACCATTAATAAAATACTGGTATTAGCTGTGCAGTCACATTTGGCCTGACAATCATTTCAGTCTCAGGCACACACGCAGTAGTCAGGACTGTGAAGTGCAATATCCTCACTAAATGCTTCTGACAAATCAAGTCATGATTGTCTGGGTTAATCATCCTGCTGACTGCCCTTTGCACAGAATCTAGGACACTCTTTGCTGTCCCAGACTAAGCAGAACCACGTGCTGGGCAAGATTTAAAACAGTTTTCTTGACTTTTTTGACCCACAAGAAGTTTTTCAGTGCATTCAATTTTAAACCCTCTGGAAAAGTACTTGAATGCTCTACCTTTTCCTGTTACACACACAGCTGCATTACTACTACCCTAAAAACAAGAACTGCACCAAAACTTTCAGAAATATGAAATATTCAGAGACTAATCTTATATATTTATGTCATATGCAGGTGCTTGGGCTTGCTACCAATTTTTTTCCTAAATAATGGGTCAAATTAGAAGTATTTTCCACAGAATTGTAAAAAAAGCAGATTCAACTGAAGGCCCTCAAGAAGTTTAATGACAGCTTGGAAGTACAGCTGACTCAGAACTGTACCCATAGTCATAATTATTCTGCTTTGTGTGCTATTTCAGAAACCAAGGAAGTTGACCAGCAAAAGAAAACACTGGAGGCAAAACCAGCAACACTTTCCAAATTACACAACATTGTAAGCAACAAAACAATACTTCTTTTTATTATCCTCAGTCACAACTGCTGATGCTGGCAAAAATTAATTAAGAATGATTTCTGCTTGGTTTCCCTGCAGGAAGCAGCAAATCCCATCTGCTGTTCCAAAGGCACCTTTCTGCAGCAGGACCAATGCAGTTTCCCAGTTTGCCACTGCCCCAGCCTCTGGTCTCTTAAAACCCAGCTGGGAGAGAGCCAAGCCCTCCCATCTGCTCTCCAAAGCCAAGAGGATGCTCCTGTCACATCAGAGCTTCAGGATTGTGGATTTTTCTGGTCCTGGTGCTGCCACACCTCTCCTGGCTTTAGAGCAGCTAGCACAGGACACACTCTGTTCACACAGGGCTGCTCAGGAGTGCCTGAAGACAAATGACTCTGCTCCACTGCACAGTGGATTTACTCTTCTTTCACAGTGTATTTACAGTTCTTTCGGATCAGACAAGCTGAAGTTGTTTTCACAGCATAAATTATGTGTGTCTTACATTACCCAGGTGTTTTCTTTATCTGAGTTACTTCACCCTGCTATTAATCGTGGTAATTGAGAGTTTAGAGTACATGAGTAACAGCCAAGATCAACTGCAGGATATGCCCAACCAACAATTCCACATGTCACAGCACAGAACATGTTTTGCTTCCACCCACTCATCTTCCCTCAGCTTGGGGACTTGATCATGTGGAAAAACTTGATAAAAATGTGGAAAAAAACCCCACATTCTCCATCAGGTATTTAGAGACCAGATGGCAGGAGAAGGTTGTAGGTAACCATTAAGTCAGGGCTGGTTTTGCAGCAAAGGTCTCAGCACAAGCCTGGTGTGAGGTGCTGGTGTGCTGCTGCCAGCCCTCCCTGCACTGCTGACCTTCCAGAAATCACTGGCCAGCATCACGGGGCCAAAACTCCTCCTGCAGGTGACACTGTGACCCCAGCTTCAAAGCACAGCCCTGCAACTCTCTGAGCACCCCAGCAGCACAAAACCCAATGGAAAGCAATGGACACAGCTGGGAAGTCCATAACAGGAGCGTGGCAAGGCAGGGTCAAGCCATCTCTGGGCTTAGAGGAAGGAAAAGAGTAAACAAACAGAAGCTTCCAGGGAGATTTAGGAATCTTACAGGGAACGCTCATGAGAATGAGGTTCCTGCCCATAAAATTACTTTTTCAGAGCAGGACCACACGATGATGAGTATGAAAAGGTTACTGTTCTGATTCAGCACATCCCCAGACTTCAGTTATTATTGTAACTCGAGAAACTGGATCACCTGTGTAATTTTTTGAGTACTTAATGGGTTTATAATAAAGAGTAGAGCAACTTTCTACACAGGCAGTTAGGACAAGGGGGAACAGCTTTAAACTAAGGTAGGAGAGATTTAGTTCCATGAAGGAATTGTTCCCTGGCAGGGTGGGCAGGCCCGGGCACAGGGTGCCCAGAGCAGCTGGGGCTGCCCCTGCATCCCAGACCAGGCTGGACATTGGGACAGTGGAAGGCGTCCCTGCCATGGCAGGGGTGGCACTGGAGAAACTTGAAAGTCCCTTCTGATCCCAACCAGTCTGGGATTCTGTGATTTTGCCTCTCGAGAAGCTTGCAGTGGATGGTGGTTTTAATGTGCTGTGTTCCTTATTTTCTCCACAGGAGATAATACATAAAATTTCATACTCGGTATCTCAGCCTAAGTGAATGCATGTTATTTAGATCAGGAACTTTCAACTACTTTAATTTTCCAAATCTCTAATGTTTCTGAGTGAAGCTACAAGGCACCCTGAAAGCAACAGATTGTCTTTGCTCAATTACCTTTTACAGAGCTCCAGGGTCTATGTCTTTGAGATCTCTAGCAGTGAATAAACCACTAAATAAACTTATACAGAATAAATGCAAGAATCCCTAAAAGCTTTATGAAGTAAAAATAAGTGTCTCCATTTTTCAGAAGCTAGTTTTTTAGGTTCCATACCAAAGACATTTACCACAATCTGTGTAGCAACAGATGTCAAGCCCAAGACTAAGTTTTGTGTTTAATTAACCAGGTTTACAGTCATTAGTGAGTACTTCCACAGGGCTAGAACTTTTGATCTGAATCCCTTTTTGTTTTGTGCATGAGTTCTTGAAATTCATCCATCACTGTTCAAAACTTACAAACCACTATCTACAAAGTCTCTCTCCTCCATATACAACATGCTGGAAAACACAGAGGTAAAATTGAAACACACCATGACACATTTCCTCAGCAACTGCTATGCCAATGATGATTTTTTCAAACAAAATTGGGTATTCAAATGTGCTTGAAAACCTCTCCTACCTGTGTACTAACTTCTTGACAAAAGCCTTTAATAAAGGTCTCTCCGTATGTAAAGGTATTAGAACACATTGATTAACAAAAACTTTTACCATTTATTATTAAATGTATTTTTACTTGCTGCTGGAAGTCTAAAGCAACCTACCCAAAATTGGGGTCCTGCTGTGGCAGAAATCTTTATTTCTTTGTAAAGTTTTGCTTCTTTTAGGATCTTAAAAGTAGATTTAAAAGTTTCATCAAAATATGAGAGCAAAACCTGCTTCACCCCACCAGTTCCTTGACTCACATGGTAACTTATGACTCTTCCTACTAAACTGAAATGGAAACTTTTTTTTCAGCTGGGAGAAGAGTGTTTGTCCAAAGAAGGTACAGAGGTGAAATGGATTTTTCTGTCATTCTTCCTATCAAACAGGTCTTCTTCATCCAGACCTGTGAGACGTTAACAAACTGAAAACTACCTCACAACTCCCACTTCATGCTCTCTGACTCATCTGTATATGCTCACTGACCTGAATTCTTCTAGGAATATCAGGTTCCTTGACAATGCAATGGAAGTTAATTCTCTTCTATTTCCTAATTCAGGACATTAATGAGCCTGACATCATTTGCTTAAAAGTCTTTCACTGTTCAGTATTTAGATAGCATTTCACTGGCATTAGGAAAAAATATTGAAGTAGAGTTTTTCTGAGTATTTGGCTCAGTTTGTTGATCCCCATGACACACTACAAGCAGCAAGTGGAACTTGGGCAGTTGGAGCACAAAGGCTTTAGAAACAAACACAGCAGAATCCAAGCTCCTGACCACAAAGTTATCTCAAGAAATGTTATTTTATTTCTTCACAGAACTTCACCAAGGTATTAAGTACTTTGCCTTTTCCCTCAGATGCTCATACAGTCCCCACAAATCCATCAGAGCAACCTTCAGCAGGCAAATGCCAATGCTGAGATTTAGTGCTTTTCCTTCCCAGTCTATAATGTACTTGATTTTAGGATGCAGCTGTTACAAATGTGACTGACTGCTGCTACAGAAGCCTCCACATAATTATATTTGTCCTCTGCTACAGAATTACTTCTACATAAAAGATGGATTTCACATTTTCTCCAGCTGAAAGAACATTCACCTCCTGTGTGATTGCACACAGGGCACTGTGACAGCAGTGACCCACGAGCTGACCATAAAATGGCATTTCCTTGGAATTCATTTTCTTCCTCGGAAGTTCTACAAGATTTCCCCACCTATGCCAGCATATTAAAAAAAACAATTTTTTTTTTAAAGGCCACCAAAGAAGATAAGCAGGCAGGAGCACCACAGATCAACACACCCCTTGATGGATCAGCAGGGAAGATGCCACAAGAACTCTTTCCCCATCAGTTCCATAAGCACATCAAACCTTTTGATAACATTCAAGTACAACTTGGAGAGAAGAGCAACTTAGGGAAAGAAATCCATCCCAAAATTCAGGACACATATAATTTCCAAATATTTTGGTGGACACCTGGGAAAGTGTTTCAGCAGTGTGTAAAGCTGGCACCTGCAGTTCATGTTTTAAATGCAGCTGGTAATCTAAACTGGTAATGCAGGGAGTCCTTCAAAACTGGGCTTCAAACTCTCAGAATCCCACACAACTTGTGAATGATCTACAAATAACACAACATATTTCTAAGTTTCCACTCTGCAGCCAGACTGACTTTATTAAATCCTGCATACTTATGGGACAGAGGAATACTGAGACAACTGGGAGAATATTTTGCAGAGGATCCACGACAGATAAAGCTGTTTTATTTAATACGCCTCAATGACATTTCCAAAGCTAAGCCAGGTAGGACAGCAATGATTTATACTCATGCAAGACAGGATAAGAGAAGCTTTAGCAATGACATCTTTCCATTTTCATTTGATTCCACCAGCATAAGCCTGTCACAAATCTTGAGTACTCATCTCAGCATATCTAATAAACCCAGGTGTTGGGACTGCTTAAGAGGTGACAAGGTCATATCCATGTCAGTGTGGTTTTGCAGAAACTTTGCACAAGTGGTGGTGCTCTAGCAACAGCTTTTGCCATGATCCTTCTCCCCACTCCTGCTTACCCCTGAGTCCAGCCAAGGGACTTTTCAGAAAGCCAGGATATGTTAAGCAGTTTTCCTTAAAACTGATAACTAGATTCAACAGCTGAAACAGACCTGCTGAGTCTGAAACAGACTGCCTGACCATTACAACACAGAGTTTATACCTGCCTCCAGAGCTACAGAAAGAAAACATTATTTACACACTGCTGGCAAACTGCAACAACATCTGCAAAGCTACGTTGCAACAGAAATTTTTTTTAAAGCTGCCCAGAAAAGCCCCACATTTTGGTTACACAGTAAAACTGAGGTTGAGATGCAACAGCTGATACCAACAAACTTTAATTTTTTTTCCCTAGTATCAACCAGTTTTTGCACCTTGTTTGTTTTCAGTATCACCTGGCAGCAGTACAGGCTCATTCCCACCACTGACAGTAATGTCTGCACAAACATACTTCATAAAGGTTCTCCTGAAGCACCACTCAAAGGAACCACTTGATTCTTTCACTTCTGATTAGGAAATCAAATGCAAGGTGTAATTTTTACAAAGAGTATGTTTATCACCAGCAAGTTTTTCATTACAATCAGGGGCACTGTCTGCTAAAACTTACAAGGCGTGGTGCTTTGAATTGGAAATTTATATAAGGCAACTTACCTTGGATTGTAAAGCATCTTTTCCAAATTAAATTCTTTGAGATATGTAATTACTGCTGCCAGAGAGCAAATAATAGGCTTATCCAAGCTTAGTATTACAGATAGGTTTTGAGGACCTAAAAAAAAACAATTTTTCTTCTTAAATGTTTATTTTCTGGTTAATCCACTGTGTAGAAAAAGGATAATCTGCTTTTCAAGTTATTCTAATAGAAATCTGTAATGTATATACAGTGTTTTATGACATCTATAAATCAGCATAAAGCCAGGCTCCAAAGTAACACATAATTCCAAATAATGCAGACACATTGCAACAGTGTAAATACATGATGAAACAGGAAACATTTGACTCATGAGTTTTTCTTCATAAAAAATTACTAACTGTTGGCATAACAAACTTCTAAATATACAGACTAAGAATGGAATTCTGACATGTTCATTTTTGTGCACAGAGCTCTACTACCGTGCCTGTTCCAGCTGCAGCAACAGGAAAACTCACTCCACGATACCACAGCACAAACTGGTATTTTTAAAAACCCACACAGTTCAGCTTTTTCCAGGGACGTTTTCAAAGCTGTTCTCAGGTAACACCTGCAAGAACTTTAGAACTTAGTTATCAAGAATGTGACTCCTGTCTTCAAAAAGGGCAAGAAGGAGGGCCCAGGACACTCTCAGGAGCCATCCCTGGGAAGGTGATGGGACAGGTGGCTCTGCAGGTCATCACCAAGCATGCAGAAGGAAAGGTCATCAGGAGTGGCCAGCAGGGGCTGGGGACACTGTGTTCCCCAAGGGGACATTGTGTTTGAGAGAGCTGGGCAGGGAGAAACCTAAGGAGGTTCAACAAGGACAACTACAGGTCCTTGGGAGGAATAACCCCAAGTACCAGAACAGCCTGGGAGTGACCCACAAGAGACCAGCTCTGTGGAAAAGGGCCTAGGGGTGCTGGTGGATGGCAAATTGACCATTAGCTGACAGTGTCCTGGGGACCAGGAGGGCCAGTGGGATCTTGGAATGCATCAGGAGGAGTATGGCCAAGAGGTCAGGGAGGGAGCCTGCCCCTCTGCCCTGCCCACATGAGGCCACATCTGGAATGCTGTCTTCAGTTCTGGGCTCCAGATTCAAGAAAGACAGGGAGTTGCTGTAGAGGGTCCAGTGGAGGCCATAAGGATGATTAAGAGGCTGGAGCTTCTCTTATGAGGAGAGACTGGGAGCTGAGCCTGTTTAGTCTAAAGAAGAGAAGGCTGAGAGGGGATGTCCTCAATCCATATAGATTGGTGCCCAGTGCCAGCAGCAGCAGCAGGGGCCATCAAAGAAAGGGCAGCGAGGTGCAGGGCAGCAGGAGGGAGAACTTGTGTCCATGGAGGGACAGCAGAGCCCTGGGACAGCTGCCCAGGGAGGGCCTGGAGTGTCCCTGTCTGGGGACATCCCAGCCCCAGCTGGACACCTTCCTGTGGGATGGACCAGGGCACCCTGCCTGGGCAGGGCTGGGAACTCCAGAGGAATCTGCCAGCCCCAAATATCCCAGGATTCAGTGAATTTCAGGAACATTTCAGATGTTGCGTAATCTCCCTCAGCTGTTATGTACGTTTAAATTTAAATCTGTATAAACACACACCTTCAAGTTATGAAAAAAAGTAATGGTAGCGCTGTTTCATTTCTATTTAAATAATGCTCCTTTTCCTCCAAGCTCAACATGACATCCCACTGTGCAGAGAATGAAGCAAAGGTGGCCAAAAGCCTGTGTGACTGTAAAGGCTAACAGAGTGCATGCTACAAAGGTATTTGGAATGAAAGACCTGTAATGTCAGGCACTTCTTTTGCATAAAAATCTGAATGAACATACCTGCAGTACCAGGCACCTCTTTTGCATAGAAGTCAGTAACCCTCTGGAAAGCATGGCTGTACTCAAAATTGAGGTTTTCCATCCTTTCTATCCTAATTCTGTCATCCTGTAACCTGCAAAGAAAAAAAAATTAACTTTCAGGTTTTTACACACCCTTCATGAAGGAGGTTACAAAGGTGCACTTTCTTTTGTCTTTGCTTTGTTAGGAGTTGAATGGGTAAGGAATTAAGAGATGAGCTATTAAAGTAGGCTGAAAACATTTCCAAGCATGGTGTATTTTTTCAAATGTTTCTTCTAACCTCTGTGAAAGTGCGAATAAAGCAAACCCAAACAGCAGCAAGCGCAGCCAAAAGAGAGACTGCAAGAGGTGGTGTAGCATACCTGCAAGGTAGATACTAATACATCTTCACCAATCATAGCAAGTATTTGCTTTACCTCTTCTTAAAGACTGATTATCAAACTTAAGCTATTACCCTATCCCATTCCATATTTAATTATCCTTTGGAAGATTTATTTTCCATGCTGTAGAAGGAAAGAGCTGGATTTCTTTTAGCCTTACTGCAGTCTAGGCAGCCAAGGATGGGTTATTACTGATAACCCTCTCCAGCCAGCAGTTATATCACTTATATCAGTTGTATCAGCAGCTCCTCCCAGTTTAACAGCACCACCAAACACACCAAACTTTACAAGATGCAGCATTTCCACACTGCCTGTTTTCCCTAACTGGTGGCTGGGATTAAAACTGGTCACAGCCTTATCATTGCAATTTGCACAGTTGTTGATAAGCACTGAACAGATAATGCTGGTTAAAAAACCACAAACAAGAACTCAGGGTGGCCCTGCCAGCCTCGAGCAGAATTACACAGCTACACAGTGAGCACTGAGCCACGGGCCAGGGGAAAGCTCCAGTGAGAAGACACACACAAAACCCACTCGGCCCCAGGGTTTCCACTCACTCTCACACCCCCATGGGATGTGAATCAGCCAACTGCTTTGAGAAGACTGAGACTGTGCCAATGAGAGGGACTGTGCAGGTATTACAGCATGGAAGTTAATTAATACCCTTCAGCAGGGCTTTCCAACTTCACAGGGAAAACAGACAGGTTTTCTGCCTCACATTCTACATACCCCACCTGAAAGGATCAATACATCTCTGAGGCCCAGCTCTCAAAAAGGAGAGTTAATTCCCACAACACATGTCCAACTAACCAGACTTGTCCCAGCACATGCTCAGTAATCCTGCTATGCCTTCAACTGACTGATCAAATTAAGTTTTGAATCTTTACACTCTCTGAAGTCCCCTCTCCCCAACTCTTCTCAGGATGAGCAAACATCCTTCAAGCAAAGGAAAACACCAACCCCAGTCAGCTGTTTTCTTCCTTGCCTTTTTCCCCTTGTGTTGGACAATACCTTTTCCTGACCCAGAGACGGGACAACTGAGAGGTGTTTTCAAAACTTTGATTCCATTTTCAGTGTCATTTGAAGGGTGAGACAGTACAGATGTTATAATTCACTCCATCACAATCAGAAGCCAACTATTTCCTAATTACAATACACTGTAAGAGTTTCTTGGCCTGCCAGCTTTAGCCACGCCATGCTGTAAATGCCTTAAAGCCAATCAGCTAAAATCACCCCTTGTGGGTGTCACTACAGTGCATCTTTCACAGTTCTGTTTCTCCAAAGTATCTTATTTACAAGGCCACCCTTTGAAACTTGTTTCTAGCTCCATTTCTCTCTCAGCAATGTCTGTCCCATTCCATGGCATTTCCAAGCCAGCATTTCTTGTCTCAAAGTTTGCACACTGTGTGAGCCTTCTGTCAGGCTTTGAGAACACTACAAATCCATTTCCAACATTCCCCCCCTCTCTCTTGGACAGAAAAAAACTTCTTTGATGGCCTTGTTCATCATTTGCTGAGCACAGTGAAGTACACAAGGCACTATGACTAACAACGCCACGATAACTATCAATGCATATAAACCTATTTTGCAGAGCTCCTTTAGCCAAGGTGCAAAACTCCATCCTTCAAACAAATCATCTACCCATGATCCATCTTGTGTTTTAATTTTTAATTTCTGCCTCTTTATATTTTCACAGCAATGCCTACAGAAAAGCAAGGCTTAACAAGGTCTGCAGAGCTGATTTGTAGAAAGAAAGTCAAAAAGGAAGGGTTTGGGGTGTATTTCACTGGATGGTTCATGCCACACCTGTTTGCTTTCTAGTGTTTAAACATTCATAGCTGTAATTTTAATTCATTTGATTGTCTTCCCTTTTATAACCAAATGTATCCAACTTCTCAGCATAAACTCTGGAATATGATAGTTACAATCAATATATGTTCAGTGACTTCTGACAGTATTTTTGTTTGTCAACTCAATGAATGGGAAACATTCAAAATTATTCACTAATTTAAAATTCTTAACTCAGTGATCTGCAAAGATTTTCAAATATTTAAATATTTGTATTGTAGATACAGCAACATCAAATATATATATGACATTCTGGCTGAAGAGTATGCACCTGATATTTTAGATAACATTAAAAAAATGGAAAGTTACAGATTCAATGCTTGAAAAAAACCTAAATTTTTAACAACATGCATGAAAACAAAGTTTGCTGCAGAAGGTTTTCATGAGTGTCCTTTGTGCAGCAAGATGATCACCAAAGGCCATTTTCCTGATTATAGGCAGGATGATATGTCAATGCTTATTTTATCTCTCCAGCCACCAATGCCTGTTTAAATCAGAAGTCAATTCACCATCAGCCTCTGTAAACATCACTCCTGTCAGCAGCTCCAAATGAGCTGCAGTTCAGCTGCTCCCAGCTCCCTGAAAACAAGCCATGCTCACCAGAGATCAACCCAACAACCTCTCAAAGCTCCCTGAGCCGCCCTGCCCAGCCCTTCTGCACCCCTGGAGTGGACACTGAGTGACCAGGGAGGGACAAACCCCCTGTGCCCCCCACCAGAGCACCCTGTTCCTCCCTGCCCTGCATGTGGGGCAGATCTGCCTCTGCTCTCCAGGTAAGTTACAAAATCTGCCCAAGGATGCGACCACCACCCACAGCCAAGGGTCTGAAACCAGCGTGTCCACAGACAGCTGAATGAAGGATGGCATCCTACAACACACACAGGCACACCACACTGCAACAATGCAATAAATAATGGACTAATGCAATATTGTAATCAGTAATGCAATAATGTATAATGTAACATGTGCATCCTAACCTACTCCTGTTACTGGAGGGACTGATTTATCTGTCACCCTGCTGGCAAAGAGAAAAAGGATCAACACTGCTGGGTTTAATTCCTCTATTTATCTGACAATTCAATGCATCAACCTAAAATTCGTTGCTTAACGAGTGCTGTAGGAAAAATATTGAAAAGAGTGCTCTCACTTTGACAGAAAGGTCTCTTAAGAAAAACATTTATGAAAATGCTAGAAGCTAAAAGGAAACAACATAAATAAAACTAATTTACTGAAACGGACTCAAGATACCTAAAAAATAATAAAATCTTTTATTAGCAATGAGCTTGCTTTAAGCACAAGAGCTAACTGCAGTTTGCTGCATAAAGCAGGAATCACTTCCTTGTTGCTCTGTTCAATTCACAATTAAACAGGCATAAAGCGAATAGAGACTTGCTGCAAAACAAACACCTCTAAACTCAGTTTCCTTAAAGCTCAGTAACTCCTCCTAAGGAAAGCAAGTAACTGCAGAATTTTACCTTTATCCTGCCATGCCCGTTCTGCTTTAGTACATTCACATGCAGGGGTGCACAGACCAAAATTTCCCTGCACATCCCTGTATCATAACACAAGGACACCAATGATGCAGAATTTGGGAAGGTGTCTGCTCCTAAAATTTAGTATGAAATTTTTACTTCCCATGCTAAGCACAGATCTATAAAGCACAAATAATTTATTTAGTTTTTCCTGTACAACTTATTCAAACTGCTCTTTTCTCTGCATTCCTCATAGTTTACTCTGCTGGGATGACCAGTCTGCCACTGCAGGGAAAAAGTGCCAGCACTGCCCAGCAGAGCAAGGCACCCTGAATGCATTGGTCCCTTCAGATGTCCAAGCACACTGTGTCACCTTCCCTTATCACCATGCTTGGTAGATGTGGGAACCCAGGAAATTCCTCTGGCTGCCCTGGATGGCTCAAGCCCCTGCCCAAGGGGCTCAGAGACCTTGGCACAGAGCCCCAGACCCCTGTGCCTTTGATTTAGCCCTTGGAAAAAACAATTACCAGCCTTTATATGAAGAATTACAAGTCAAAAAAGTTTAAGTAGAATGATAGTGAATTTATCACAGGGTGAAAAATAGATTTTTGAGGTATTTAGAATGGGGGTTCAGGGGGCAAGATGGAAGAATCTGGGCATGTCCAGCCTTTCTCCTTCTTCTTCTTGGCCTCCATCTTCTGGGTGATGGTGGCACTTTTGGATTGGTTTAGAGTAGAAGCTCACTGTCTAACATAGGTGACAGGTATTGGGAAGTCACTGTAAATATTGTACATGTAGTTTTTAGTATAAAAAGATAACACCACCCTGGGGCAGGCAGAGTGCCTCTGTCTGTCCTGCTGAGCAGACCTGGGCAGGACAGGAGAAAGGATTTTATAGATAAGGAACAATAAACAACCTTGAGACTGAGAAATGAAGAGCTCTGACTCCTTCTTCAAGTGCCAGGCTGGGAAAAGAGACTTTCTAACTTATCTCGGGGTCACTCTGACCAGCTAGAAAGGTCCCAAGAGGCAGAAACTGACTTTCCTTCACTTGTCACCACTGAGTTACCTTTGTTATCCAGCCTCTCCTAGCTCAGGGTGATGCTTTATCAGGGTGATGCTGGACAGAGTCACAGAATAAAGCAGGGATTTATTCAAAGGATCTCCTCCATGGATGCACCTTGGGCAGCACAAGAGCCCAGCCAGGGCTGCACCCAAGGTGAACCAAAATGGCCCCAAAATGCACGAGCGGGCACGGGCTCTGTCCCTGGGATCAGTTCTGCTCCATTTGCACCTTGCAGTTCATTGTCCCATCCCAGCTTTAGCCCCTGCAGTCCCACCCTGCTTGTTTTTCTCTCTCCAGCCCACGGTGTTTGTGCTCTGGGGCTGAGATTTGGGTCATTTGTCCTTGGTGCCCAGCTGGAGCAGGAATTGTTTTGTCTCCCTGCTCTGTGCACAGAGCTCACCATCCCCTCATGTGAGCCCAGACCCACACACTAAAGCAGCACAGAACCTGAAGAATATCAAAGCTGAAACCTGAGGCATCAAGGGGTCTCAGTTCTGAATGTGTCTGTGGAAATGGAGAACAACCATCCTCCCTTTTTGGGTGAGCCTTGGCAGGGAGCTGCAGCAGCTTCTCTGGCAAAGCCTCAGGGACATTTCCAAGCAGTTGTTCTTTTGGCACTGAGCACACACATTTTTAGAAGCACAGTTTTTTCAGCAGGCAGAGTCAAGTGTTTCCCCACATTTGCTCTGAGCAGCTTTCAGATGCCAGAGATGGAGACTGCTATTGCAGAAAAACAGCAGCACAGTCACCTTTTCTGAGTATCTGACACAAATGGCTGCTGTCCATGAAAACCAAACAGAAACCACCACATGGTGTTATCAGTGTGTTACATACAACATAGCACCCTACAGCACCTCCAGCTTCCAAAATGCCCCATCCCAAACTCCTTCTGAATGCCAGAAGCTGCTGAAAAGCCCAGAAGAAACTCTGACACACTTTAATATACATACACACATGTATGTGTATCTGCTTACTCACACGCATGTACACATACAAATATATAAACACACACACAGAAAAACATGAGGAAAACTCCTTGCTTGCCCTTTTCCATCTGAACAACCAACATTTCTCAACACATTTTCTGACTTTCTCAGGAAGAACTACATCTGAAAAGAACTCCAGCCACACTGACAAGCCTGGAGCCTGGAACCAAGGATTTCTAAGAAAACATTCTTTTAGCTTTAGGAACTCAGAGGCAGGAGCTGCCAAAGAAATGGAGTAAGGAGGATAGAGAAAAGCAAAGGGCTGTGCAGGCTCTGCATGAGACTGCATCCCTTCTGTCAGGGCAGAACTAGGTAGCACAGGACAAAACACAAGCACAGCTGTATTTCCAGCAGCTTCTGCACCCACACACAGAAATCTTCTTCAGGCTTCTTCCATCTGCCTGTCTCAAGAATGGGATGAGACACATTGCACTCATGTCTTGGAAAGTAGAAAGGATCAAGAACTGCTGCAAACTATTTTTTATTAGCACCTAGGAACAGCCAGGATGAGCAATAGTCCACACTGAACCCAGACAATCCCACCACGTCAATTTAATTTCCCTCAATTGCAGAGGAGCTGGCTCTGTGGACAGGGAAGACGCAGATGCTGTACCTGCTTGATCTCAGCGAGGCTATTTCCCAGCTCCACACGTCCTCAGAGCTGATGTGCAGAGCATGATTCACAGGCAAGTGCTCTTACAGAGCGGTGCCAAGCCGGCTGGAGAGCAGCGCTCGGGCGGAGCAGGGCTCCCCGTGAGATGAGGCGAGTGTTCTGAGCTCAGCACTGCCCTGGGAGCACTCACAAAGGCAGGCCCAGAGAGGACAGCTCCAGCCCACTCAAACGTGGTGTGAGGCTGAGGCGGCCACAAACAGCGTCACAAAAAACACCTCACAATGCGGCAGAGAACCCCTGAAATGTACCCATTTTCTCCATCATGTATGGCTGTGGACAAATACATGGAGGGACAAATGAAACCCTAACCTCTGATGCAGAAGTTCTTTCCATTCAATACCCCAATCTTGTTGAGTTTACTAGTGTCACCCTGTTTTTTTAAGTTTTTCTAAGTCTTCTGATTTTTACTTTCTTGTAACAAACTTTCTCACTCTGTGTAAATCACTTATTGTTTTTCATTCTTTGATGGAGGAAGAGAAATTTGATGGATTGTTAATTTGTCCAGTGTCATTGGAGAGGTGGCACTTTCACCCTCCAATCCACTGTCACTTTTGGAAATCTATAAATGTTAGAGTCAGAATTAAACTTCCCTCTTTTTTACCTTGGGAGAGCCACATGTCCGTGTTATTTCCTGTCCTACAGTGACACACTTGCTTTAACATGATTGATGACAATCAGTATAACACCTCTATCTTTATAATCTCTTTCTATCGCAGTGCAAGGCTCAATTTATCAAGTAGATCATCAAACCATGTCCCATCACAGTGCTAGGACAGGCAGGGCAGCTCCCAGACAGTGACCAGCACTGCTTACAGGAACTATCTGGTGCAGCTATCAGATCACACAGCTCTTCAGAGCCAGCACAGCCCACACCTCCAGCAATATTTACTTTCTTTTATACATACAGATAGATATTTGTATATTTCAAATATGTACAGGAATATTTGACTAAGGCCAGTGTTTATTTTCTGGAATGCTCAGCTGTGTTCATTATGATCTACCTGATATGATTCTGGTGGCTCTTTGTTCTTAGCTCAGATTAAGATGTGGGGAGGCTGCCTCTGAAAAGACATTTTGGGAGGTAAGCTGAACTTCTGTCTGCAGTTAAAAAGTGTTTTGCAGAAGCTAAGTACAGAACCTGATGTTGGGAGGAAGCAGCTCACACTGGTCTGGTCCCATCAGAAGCCTGGACCAATCTGCCCTATGCTTGTCCCACTGCTCCTTCCCCCTGCACTCTGACAGAGATGTGCCTTATGCTAGGAAATGAACCAGGCATTGATCCATTTCCTGACATTTTACTGAGCCTCATCACAGTAGAATTTACAAAAGGGGAAAAGAAAATTCAGATACCTAGGCAGGTCCTCCTTTTCTTTTTTACAGGCAGCTCCCAGAGAGCTAGAATGAGATCTTAAAATTTCTGCTCTATCAATCTGCCTGCTTTGGACAAGGCATTCCAGAAACAATGAATGGTGCACTTCCAGCAATAAAGCAGCTTTTGGCACTCAAAAACTAACCTGAATGTAATAATAGCTTTAAATTAACATTTGTAGAATATAATTTTCCTCTTTCCAGGTAAATCAGCTGGTAAGCCAGCTGCACAAGTGTGTCCCCAAAATCAGCAGTTCCTCCAGACAGATTCTGCCAGCCAGAAAAAGTCCCTCTACTTGCAGGGCTTCAAATAAATTAAACATAACAAAAAAAACCATACCAAACCAAACCAAAAACAAAGGAAAAAACCAAACAGCAACAAAAACCAACCACAAACAAACAAACCAAGACAACAAGAACACCACAAAGCAAAGCACAGGAAAACCCTGCCCAGGATCTGCCATACTACATGCACATTGATGAAATAATGCTCTGTTGCACCCCATGATGGACAAACAGCTGTTTCTGAATCAAAGTGGGAGTGAGGAAGGAGAGAGGACACAGAGCCAATCATCTTCTCACAACATCTTGGGATTATCCCTAAGGATAAGTACAAGTATTTCTACATATCTGGATCTATACAGCAAAGATGAAAAATGCACAGGAATGAAACTGCACATTTCTGCTGTATGTCCTAAAATCAGGTGTGGAAGGCTCTCCCCATCTCTCTTTCTTGTAATTCACTGACAGGCCATGAAACATGAGCCCTTCATTGTGCTTTTGGGATCATTACCAAATCCCAAACCCCCCTTTCTGTCCTCAAGGATGGAGCATTTCATATCCCTGTGTCACCCAAGTTTTTGCCAAGTCACAAACAAAATGTTAATGATCTGTGTTCTTTCCCATCAGGTAGGGTCATTCTCTGTATTTTCTTTCACTGTGGGCCTTAAACTTCATACAACAACGTACAGCTGGACAAGGAAACAAAAAAAATTACTCATTTAATTCAACACCATCTCTTACTATTGTGTCTGGTCTCAACTGCTGCGCAGCTGCAGCTCTGTGTGTTTACATCACTGCACCTCCTGACTGCCACAGCACCCCTCTCTGATTCTCCATTCCTCACATTACCACTGCTGCTGTGCTTTGGAGTTTAATGTTAAATCTGACTTTTGCTCACGCCCTTGCTGGTGATTTTTTGAGCAAGTTCAAGCACACTCATTCAGGACACCACTTAATACTATTTCAGTTTCATTTTGAGTTACCAAGCCTTTTAGAAGGCTTTTTTAGCAAAAGGGGGAAAAAGCAAGTCTACAACACCAGACAATAGGTTGGCAGACAGAAAAGTTGAGTTCTATATAATACATTATATAACTCAAGATTATTACCACTTTACCTTGCATCACTTAGGGAAAAAAAGACTTTGAAGTGCTTGAAAAATATTACCAATAAATTAGATAATAATAAGAGCATGACTAAAAGAAACCAAGAAGTTTTGGACAGGCAGAGCAAAGGAAAAGATGACAGAATAGCCTTGAAAGAATTAGTTTTGAGACTCTAACACAAAATTGTGCACTACCACCTTGTTCTAAACAGCAGCATTTCCACTAGCTCTTGAGTGAGCACCCTGAGTGAGGCACACAGCCTCCCCAAGTGACTGCACAGCTCTTTGTTCCACAGGGACACGTGCTGTCTGATCATACTTGTCCCGACTGACAGCAACACGAAACGTTCTCATTTTCAGCAGCAGAAACTTCTGAGCACAAAGCACTTTCCTCTGTCTCTCCTGAAATATTTTTGCAAAGGCTCCCCACCTACCAGATCTCTCAGTGAAGACGTACCCATTGTGCTTCTGTCAAATCTCTGCCTACTGCCATCAGCACTCTCCATCACAACCCCTCTCCAGCATCAAGCTGATGGAGGAAACAGTCAGGAGAAAACATCTTATTCAAAGACATATCTTCTCCAGCAGCAGAAGCAACAGTCTAAATTCAGCTTGAACAAAGCCAAGCTCAATGCTTAATGAGATTTCCCAACTGTTTTAATTATCCCCCCTTCCCTTATGCTGTGTGTGAGCACAAAAATCTCCCAGGCATTTTAATTTCAACATATATGAAACTGCACTGGACCTCCAAACAGTGGAAGTTACGTGGGTCATACACATACATATGCAAAACACGCAGTGCTTTGTCCAAAAAACAAAAGCGTTTCCTAGGTGAGGCTGTTCAATTAAAAATTAGAAGCAGACAGCTACAACACAACACACTTCTGGAAAGAATCTTAAATTCAAGCTAATTACTTTCTCAATAAGGATTGCAGAGAACCTCAAAACAAAGCTGAAAGCTTCAGGATGTATCAGCCACAGAAAATTCACATGGTTAGAAAGACACCAGAGCTGCTGCAGAGGCTCCAGGGGAAACACAGATTGGATCTGGACTGTGCAGCACCTCTGGGCTGGGCAGGCTGGAGACGGGAACGCTGCCAGGGATGCCATCAATGCACCCAGACATCTCCAGGGCTGCCAGAGCATGGCCGGGCTCTGCTCGGTGCTGCCAGTGCCAGCAGCAGCAGCAGGGGCCATCAAAGAAAGGGCAGCGAGGTGCAGGGCAGCAGGAGGGAGAACTTGTGTCCATGGAGGGACAGCAGAGCCCTGGGACAGCTGCCCAGGGAGGGCCTGGAGTGTCCCTGTCTGGGGACATCCCAGCCCCAGCTGGACACCTTCCTGTGGGATGGACCAGATCATCCCCAGGCATCCCTCCTAACCCCAAATATCCTGGGATTCTGTGGTACAGGATTACTGCTGAAGGAAGAATCAGATTTACCCAGGTAATGGGTAAAAAGATACTCTACAAGCACAGGCTAAAAACATCACTAGGAAGTTGAATGGAAGTCACCACCAGCTTATGAAACATCATTTCTAATGATTATATAAGAAATGACTGAGATGGTGACAGACAGGGTCCATCCATGTCTCTGTTTTAAATCACTCTGAGCTAACCTCCCACACTGCTGCCACTACTCCACCTGCCAAGAACTGTCAGAAACATAATTCCTGTTCTTTAATCACAAGAACTGCTGTGGAGATTTACAAGGAGCACTGAACATCCAACACAGACCTCAGTGAGAAAGCACACTGCCTCTGCAAGCAGTAAGGCCACACCTGGATCATCCACCCATCACTGCAATGAGATCAGTTCAGTTCAGGGGATTTAGGTTCATACCCAGCAGGGTATCCAGGTGCTGCTGAGGCTCTTACACCCCTTGCTTTGGGCTGCAGAGACACAGAGTGCCTGGTTTGTGCTCCCTGAGAGAGAGGCTCAGAAACCTGTGTGATAAAAACAAAGGCACTGACACAGAGCTGTCCTGGAGGGGGACAGGACATGCAGGGATGGCCTGCAGGAGTGGGAGGCCAGGCAGCAGATGCCTGTGCTCTGGGGATGGAAGAGCTGAAAGGCCACAGAAAGAGAAAAAACATCAAAAACCTCAAAAAAAAAAAAACCAAAACAAAAAACAAAAAAAAACCAAACAAAAAACCACAGGAAAAAAAAAAAAAACCACAAAAAAACCCCCGAAAAAACCCCAAAAAACTACAAACCAAACCAAACAACAACAACAACAAAAAAAAATAAACAAAAAACCCCCACCAAGTTAAAAAAAAAAAAAAAAAAAAAAAAAAAAAAAACCCAAAAGAAAAAAACCCAAACGAACAGAAAAAAAAACTAACAAAAAGCCCAAACAAAACCCACAAAAATCAAACAAAACAAGTAAGGATAAAAATCCATCCTGCTGAATACTGTTGATAAGCACTCAGGCATCATGTAAGATTAGAGACTGACTTAATCAGAAAAAGAAAAATTAGAATTTGCCCATAATACCTCAGTTTAGTTTAAATATAGAAGGGAAGTATACACATTACTGTGTTTTCAAGTTATGCTGGTGGGTTATTACATGTGGCATTCAGGCAGAAGACCTGCAACTGTTCTTTAATTCTTTATTTTTCTAAGAAGTTATAATAAAAAGGAGAAAAAATTTAAAATATATCTTCAGGATTTTGATAATTTTATCCAGATATTTTCGCACAGATATTCTGAATTATTATCTTTGATAAATAACTGTATTGAAAATAAGTACCTGATCTATATCTGAATGTGAAAATTCTGGATACCTGCTCCTCTGGGTATTAGCCTCGTTAAAAAAAAAAAAGTGGAAAATACATTCATTCAGGCTGCAGAGGAAGAGAAAACCAGCATTGTGATTGCATTCCATTATTAGGGGGCTACAGCATATGCCAAATGAGGACAGACTAAGGAAATTGAAATCATTTGGTATGGAGAAAGTTAAGAGGGCATCTTCTACCACCCTGGGGGCATTCAGGAAAGCCTGATTCAGATTCTGCTGAGAGGTGCAGGGACACAACCAAGCAGCCATGAGCTGCATTCTCCCCCACAACACCAACTACACACTCCAACAGGTGATGCAGCGAAGCTGGGGGCTTCCTTTCCTTGTCCGTTCCCCAAAGTAGACAAAGATGTGGAACACCTGAGCTCCAGAAAGCTCATCCAAGCCAAATTTCCACAAGATTTTGAGAAAAAAGATATTATAAGAAACTGTGTAAATCATAAGATGTGTCATAAACCAGCTGTAGACCAACTGCACAAATAAGAACAAGAGCAAAGGGACTGGCTGCACAGCCACTGCTCCTGCAGACCCCTCTGTGCCACAGGAAGGAGGAGAGCACACAGCATTTAATGCACTGCTAACACAGCCCCCTGAGGGGCTCTGGGATGGGCCTGAAGCCTGCTCTGCGCTCACACCACAGGTGATCAGCTTGCTCCTCACCTCAGGAGCCCAAGGTCTGTGCTCTGAGCAGGGGATGTTCTGTGGAAAACAAAGGGATTTTCCGTGCAGGAATTCCCTTAGCATGTCCTCTTGTAGAGGACTTCACCCACCTCTAGGAGGTATGAGACATGTTCTTATTCCCTTATCAATAGGCAAGAACTGGAAGACGTACCATTCAAGCCAAATATCCAACCACACTGTGGCAAAAAGCCTCTTTTTTTTGGTTTTTGGCATATGTAACTCACGGCTCACATTTCATTCTCCTCTCACACCAATGACAGAACCACTTGAACCAATTCCAACTGAAAGGATATAATAGATTATGTAACTATTTCATCTTTCCCTTTTTTTTCCTCGATTTGGATGCTCAGCACTTGGGACACTAGCATATTCAAGTACCCTCTACTCTAGAGAAATAAAAATTTTAAAGCCACAACAGGATCTTCCAGACGTCAGCATTTGCAATTACAGACGTCATCAGAGACCATAAAAACCCCAAGTACTAAACAGCTCCATCCTAAAAATCAAACCCACCGTTCTGAAGACATTTCAGAAACCAATCCAAATTTGCCTCTGTACATGGCCTGGACCTTGCAAAGCCTTTTCACACTTTTCCAAGAAAGATCCAGCTGCATGATGCTCCAGTGCGTTGTCCCTAATGACCTCACAACCGAAGGAGGCTGGAAAATTGTATTACCCCTGATTTTCTTCCAGAAATGTCTCCATCTGAGCTCTCCACCTATGATTAAAATAAAAAAGACTCCCAATTCCAAGCTCACAAAGACACTTTCAAATATAAACACAATAGGCAAAGTTCTGCTCTAGCCCCACTCCTTTCTTCTTTGCAATTACTGGAGCTATTCTCCTTCAATGCTGTCAAACCATGGCAGCACTTGGAACAAAACTTTTAAGATGCGAGTAGGGAGGTGAATATAACAATAAATCCCAGCCTGAAGGGAGGAAGAAACTCCTTACAAAGTAATCTGAATGAAAGAGAAGACATAAAAGAGCAAGAGCCTTTATTGTTACATGTGTTAACTTGGCAATTAATACTGCTTTCATTCTGCACTCAAAAACCAGAAGAGGCTTCAGAGTTTTGGGAATATGCATTAATGGTGTGCTGTTTTTAATAATTCTACCTCAAACACAAATATGGTTCTCATACATCTAATTAAAAAAAAAAAAAAGCCCTGCAAATGGCAGCCAAATGGTGAAATAAGGCTTCAGACCCTGACAGCTGTGTGCCCATGGCCAGGAAGGCCAAGCTCTGGTTTCTGAAACAAGGAAGAAGCTGCTGAGTTTGGTCATGACCTGCCTTGCACAATGAGAAGTGTGGTTTTGACACAAGGTGAGGGTGGTTCCATCTCCAGAAAGTCCCTATTTTAGGAGCTCTGCAGCTCTCAAAACTCCTCACAGTTGGGAAACTGAAGTGTGGGAAGGGAAACTGGAGCCCTCCTGGCACCTGGGGACAGCCCTGTCCAAGCTGGGAGCCAACTCTGTAAAACCACAGGACAAAACACTCTGCCCATGCAGGAAGATCTGCTCAGCCTCAGCCCAAAAAACACCATGGAAATCCCTCTGCTAAAGCAGAATTTGGCATGGGCAACTTCTCCTCTCCCTCAGATAAAGAGCTTTGCATGTTTTGTAATGGTTTAATAGAGGCTGCTGGACAGAGAACGGGATACATCTGGCTGGTCAATTACACTTGTAATTAATGTCTCCTTTGATAAGCTGATTTAAGAGTCCATCAAATGTGATGAATTGAACTTGTTAATTTTTCAACAAATCATTTCAGGCTTTCCTGTGAGATGTACAAAGATGCTTAAACACAGTCTCATCTCTAACAGAATAAATACAAGTAGAGTGTTAACAATTATACTCCCTATGTAAAATATTCTCGTCTTATTCCACATTCCTGTAATCCACGAGTGGGTTGTTTGCACCAGAAATTGTTATTTACCTTGATTTCCTGTTCTGTGAAAAACTAATACAAGAGAAAAAGCAAGGCAGTTCTTCCCATGGGTTAATTTAGCATGTAACTTAACACATGTTGTGCACTATGTATTCTTTCTTTCCAAGGATTTACCATTAAGGAGCCAACTGCAAAAAGCCACTTAAATTATTTTACAAATGGAACAAAAAATAAACCATTTCGAGGAAGAAGGTGAAGGCAGCTTGGGCCAAGTGGTATGCTTTTAAGGAAAAAAAAACCAAGAAAGAATTCTAAATTGAAATTCAATTTATTTCATGTTTATGCTTTGGGGGCTGGTAATGGTTCAGCTCAAAATACAGTTTTAAGTATCACAAGGCTGCACATCATCTCTGGAGAAGTGAGCTGAAAACAGAGGTAACAGACTTTTGTCTTTGTTCTGCCTGGGGCCTTTCAAGTAAGTCGAAAATTGAAGAAAAAAATAGTATCTTAATTCTACAGACAATGGATACTTACTCCAACTTATTAGATTTAGTAACTCAAGACCTAAGGAAACTGAGTAATAAATCCTCTATTAACCAACAAATTAAATGGTTACAATATTAGAGGGAGTAGAAGGATAAAACTACTAAGTGAAACTGAGTTTTTTTGTCAGATAAAGGATTTATGTTCACAAGACACATAGGCTTCTCTTTGTTCACTACCTGACTTCTAAACTACAAGAAGCTGTGTTAAACTTGAAGTTGTATGTAGTAGTTTTAAAATACAAGAAATTGTTGGCATATCTGTCCATAAAGAATGCTCCCAGCAAAATCCCAAGAATTCCTTTCAGCCAGCCTAACATGAAGGGCCCTGGTCTAGATTCTGCTCATGGTCAGTGATGAGCCAGAAGTGTCTGAAAACACATCCCTATTAATACACATTAATTCCTTCATGTTTCTGAAATCCTTCCTGTGCCTGGGCTGCAGCAGAGGGACTTCAGACCCTGCTGAATCCTCTCCCAACAGCCAGCTCCAAATGTACCACTCTTAACGTGGCCACACTCAGGACAAGTTCTCTTTCTTTAAAAAACAAACAGAAAAAAGGGTTATGTTAAAAAAAAGAAGTTTCTTGGTGTTTGTGGGTCTCCATTTCCTGTGGCAGCTCTCTTTGATGCCACGAAAACTTTTGCCATGATCAGATCAAAAGGGGCTGTGGGAACACAACTCCTTAAGCCATCAGCAGCACTCCAGAGCTGCTGGTGAAACTCCATTCTGGGGCTCCTTTCCTCAGTACATTAAAAACCAAACGTGTTACTCTGCAATTAATAACATCTGATAGTGTGCTAATTATATACCACAGGATGATTAATTGATAGAGTGCATGGTTTCCCCTCTGCCATGGCTCAAAAATTACATTATGGCTTTGAGTACTGAACAGCAGATTCCAAAACAAGCATTCCAAAATACAACTTAATTGGAGTTAGTCATAAATGCATTTGATGATATTTATGAAAGCATTTCCTTGCTTAGGCAGCCCAAGGGCACTGGCATTCAGATTCTGGTGCCAGGTCAGGTCTGTGCTCTGACTCTGGCCGAGTCCAAAAATTGGGCCACATTTAATTTCTCACACCCAGACTGCTATTTCCACCTAGATTAACTCAAAGCACCAATCCCAGTGTTACTTTTCACAGACAAACCAAGCTGGGCTTTTCTCAAAGCCATCAGGAATAACAAGTGCACTGTATTGGCAATATACACAGGATGCTTTATGGTGAGGCTTAACTTCTCCACCTCAAGATGCAAATTCATGTGCTATCTTTTCAGACAATTAAAACAGCTTCATAAATCAATAAAAACTCTAAGTAGGGATTTCTGACAGCTACACAACTGTTTCCTTTAAATTAAAGGCTTTTTTCCCCTCTTCCTACCTCCCTTTCTCTCAAATGAATATGTTTTATTTTGGTTTTTTTTTGTGTTTGTAGTTTTGGGTGATTTTTTTTCCTTGGTTTTAGTTTTGAGATCTTTTGTGTATTTTTCTTTTGTTGTTGTAGTTTGTTTTCTGGTGGTTTTTTGGGCTTTGTTTGTTTGTCTAGCAACAAAAAAAAAAAAAACAGCACTGCCCTGGAAATGGTTTGATGGATGGACTGTTCACGAATCAGGAATCAGCTGGCTGTGCACATCCAGAGGCAGTGGTCAAAGGTTGAGTCCCAGTGGACATCAGTGACCTGCCCTCAGGTCAGGGCTGGTTCCAGCACAGGCTGAGCAGAGGCAGCAGCCCTGGAGGAGCCCTGGGGGTGCTGTGGGGCAGGGCTGGGACCCCAAAGCCTGGGCTGAGCCCAGAGCCCCGTGCTGGGCCCGGAGCCCAGAGCCCCGTGCTGGGCCCAGAGCCCAGAGCCCCGTCGTGGGCCCGGCCGGGCCCCGGGAGCCCAGAGCCCAGGCCCCGCGCTGGGCCCAGAGCCCAGAGCCCCGTGCCGGGCCCAGCCCAGCGTGGGCAGCAGGGCAGGGGCCATTGTGCCCCTGTGCCCCTCAGGCAGAGCCCACCTGCAGAGCTGCCCCAGCCCTGGGCCAGCCCCGCAAGGAGCTGGAGCTGCTGCAGCCAGGCCACAGGAGGCTCCAGCATGGGCACAGGCATGGAGCAGCTCTGCTGGCAGCAAAGGCTGCCACAGCTGCCATTGCTCACCTGGGCAGGAGAAGCTTTGGCCTGAGCTCAGGGTGGCCTTTCAATTTTTACAGGGGGCCCATAAGGAAGATGGGAACAGAGTTTTCAGTAGGGTCTGCTGTGACATGGCAAGGGGTGATGCTTTTAAACTGAAAGAGCAGATTCAGACTGGATATGAGGAAGGAGTATTTTACCATAGGGTGGTGAGGCCCTGGCACAGACTGCCCAGGAGGACGTGGGTGCCCCATCCCTGGAGACATTCAAGGTCAGCCTGGGCAGGGCTCTGACTCACAGGCAGCAGGGGGGTTCGTCTGGATGACCTATGAAAGCCCCTTCCAACCCAAGGCTTCTACGATTACATGAACACCACCTGCTCTTCACAGTGCTCTCCTGGCTCCTCCTCTAGCCCTGACAAGACCTGTTCAGTAAAAAGGAAGATGCACAGCCACAAAGCAATGGAAGGCATGCAGTGAGAGGCAGGTGGCTGTCCAGGAAGCTGTCCAGGAGAGTTATCCTTCCTTTCCATACCCCTGCAGTGCCCAGGGCATGTGACAGATGAGGCAGGTCGGAGGGGTGTCACTGGCACCCTCCCCAAGGTCCAGCCTCAGCTCTGCAGAGGGGGCTGCAGGAGCAGGACAGTGCCAGGCTGCCAGGAATGCCCTGAATCTGGCTGGGAATAGGGACAGGGACACCCAAGACACATAAACAGAAGGGCAGAGGCAGGAGGAGGCGGCAAAGACTCCAGAAAGCAGGAGCACAGCTGTAAAACACCAGGCAGGAGGGATGGAGGGGCAAACAGTTAATTTCCACCTGACAGGAGCCAGCCAGACAGGCACAACAAAAAATAGGAATACACTCAAATGTATTTGCTAGGAAATGTTCTTAAGTACTTCCATCTCCCTCTATAGAAAGGCTTTCACATAAGCTGAAAGCAAGTATCTTACACAAAATCTTTTTGCTTTAAAAAATACTGTGCTGCTAAGCAATACAGAGTTAATTACAATAGTAGTGATTCCAAATTCTCCACTGAGAACCCAGAAAATATTCACGTGAATTTTGAACATCTAACAGTCATTTGCACTATTCCAAATTCCCAGAGGAAGAGTCCATGCCTAACGCACACTGCTCAGGAGTCTAACTTTCCTAAAGCCCCTTACCTCTGCCATACATAGGAAAGAACATCTGTTAAAAGAGACAAACATTCTCAGTCAAGCACAGAATTAAACTGCTAAAGACAGCCCAAAACATAAATCTTGTTCCTTTCTGCAGTTCAGCAGATTGATAGCACTTAAAAACCCACTTCAGTTTCATCCTCTTCAAAACTGGGAAAACAATTACATTCTGGGTTTATTAAAAATAAATAAATTCATGGCCTTACTCTCTTCCCCAGCTCAGGAGGGGCTGGGAACCAGGACTACAAGAGCTCCACTCTCCTCACTCCACATCACTGCTACCTGCATGTCAAACATGCAGACAGCCTCAGTAGTCTTCCTCTCTCCCACAATGTCTCATTGACACCAGTGCCTGGATTAAAAATGCTGAATTTCAAACTCCTAACAATGAGGAAATGGGGGAAGAAGCAATGTTTGAGAAGTTTACACATCCAAGGTATCCTCAATGTCACTGTTTCACAGCGAAGGAGTTATGGCCCAAGTCAGCTTCAAAGCTGAATAAATTATGAAAAAGCAGTCCTTGTTAAAACAAAACACTAGGACTTCAACAAATATGTCAACATTCATAGACTGCTAAAAAAGATTTAAACTTGCATGCCAGTTTTAAGAGCTTAAGACTCATTCTCCATTTGAATATGTGAAAAATCACAGCATATGAATATATACTGAAAGAAAAAACAAGCAACAACCAGAGGGGACAAAAAAAGTACCACAACTTACATGTCACCTCCAACAGTTTCTGATCTGTCCTGTAATAATAAATCAAACAGTTGCCAAAACATGCTAACAAAGGCTTTAAAGTTTTATTTTTCCCGCTTCTGTTTATAAGGTAAGGGCTTTTTCCCTTTGTAAAAGTTAACTTCTTGATACCAAGAAACTGGACAAGCATCAAGGCTCAAGACTTAATAGTTCTCCATTTAATAATTTCTACCTCAAATGGAGGGGAGGAAAAACAAGTCCACACCCATGAATACTTCTAATCAGTGCAATAATGCCACAAACGCAGCTGCTGAACGCAGCATGTTTTCCATGCTTTGCAGCCACATGAGAAATAATGCACATTTGAGCCAGGTGTGAATCTGGGGAAGCTCATCAGAGTTTTGGCCTGGGGGGAAGTTTACAAAAACACAAGGGCTGGGCAAGGCAAGGCCTGCAAAGGCCAGCTGTGGCTGTAAAAAGCACTGCTAACATTTTTAATATAATTTATCATCCAGGGTAAGGACAGTGCACTGCTTTCTGCATTTGGACACAGGGCTTTGCAATTGCCTCTTCAACTGCAGCAACAACTCCACGTGTGTGGGGGGACAGTAATTCCACCTGGAGAACATCCCAAATTGTGAGGGGCAGTCAGGCAGGTGTGGTGGATAAATACACTTCACTCTTCAGCAATTTGTCAAACAAGATGCAAGCCCCACACTTCCCTCACCTGCAATGCCACAGGAAATAATGAATGAGAACAGCAGCATGTCCTGACTGAGACAGGATCAAACTACCAAAAAACACCATCCAGCAACTCTTGCAGGCCACTGCAAGAGGTGAGAACACTGTGGTGGAGTTTTTTCCCCGTTCATTCAAAAGGAGAGAGCTCTGACATGACCACATCAAGCAGCTGGCTGCACAGACCATGGGCTGGACTCTCAGCAGTGCAAAACACCTCTCTGGTCAGTAAATATCTGTTCACTGATGCTTTTGGGGTTTGTATTTGCAGAAAACAGCTCACATGCTGGTTTTGCACTCAAGTTGCTTTTTTCCTCCCTGCTGCAAATTTAACTGCTTGCAGCTTCCATTGACACAAAACATTCTCAAGATGGTTGTCACAGCTTGCCTTTCACTTAAAAATCCACGGGAACATTACAAGCTATACAAACCATGAAACCACTGCTTTTTATGATCACCAGCCCTTTAGACACTCTCCACTCCTCTGTTCCACCACTTAATGTGCAATGCTGTTTACTCTCACTGCAACCCTTTGAGGTCTTCTTGTTGCCACTACAACCCTTCCTGTCCTTGCTGACCTACAAACCTCAGGAGCTGAGCTATGTAAATAAATGGACATGCCCTTCACACAAAAAAAAACACCAAAAAAAAAAACCCTCAATGCTAACTACATGAATGCATCCTCTGATCTGAACAACCAGCAGTCACATATAAAGACCACAAAATTAAAAGCATTTTGTACACAGTTACAAGTCAGAGTTCATTCCAGCTGAGTTTCTACTTGACTGATGACATAAATCCATAACTCTGTCCATAAGAGCAATTAGCACTGAACAGCACCATTGACCAAACATAATAAATCCACTACAGCTCACTCTAAGAGACCATGACAGAAACTGGAGAGGAACAAACCTGCAGAGACCCCACCCAGTACAGTTAAAAGCAGAGGCCACTGATAAACCAGAGGGCCATTAGCACTGCACTTAGCAGAAAGAGCTTGAAATTATATTTGCAGAGGTCCTGAAACACAAATTAAAAAGGCTTGTGTTGAACATAATGATGGAGGTTCAGCTACTCGAGGGATTCCACCATGCCTGGAGAGGGAGGATGAGTTTTAGTTCTCAATGGGTTTGAAAGAGAGGAGAATTCCAGGGAACCAACTCCAAGCCAAAGACAACTGCAGCACCCAGGAGAGAGCAGAAACCTGAACCCCATCTTCAGAACCCTGGGGCTCTCACAGGCAACAAGCTGCAGACCACCTGCAGCCTAAACCAAACAGTGCAGACCTGGGAGAAACGCTGTGGGTTAAAGCTACTTGTGAGCAGTGTGTTTCCACAGTGTCCAAGAATGCTACAGAATTAAACACTGCAAAAAAAGGGCAAATGGAAAAAAGAGGAAGAATGGAGCACGCTAAAAATGCACTGAATTTTTCAACAAAACAAGGAAGGGGCAACATGAGAGGAGCAAATATCCAAAAGGAGCCTCAACTACAATGTCAGGAGACCAGTACAGGCTAGGTTTTAAAGCAGCCAACATGTTAAGGAGGGTGGGTGCTGACCCTTGACTAGAAAGAACTTGGAGTACAAAATACTGTGTTCTTTGGAAAAAAATGGAAGTATTTTCTGAAGGCAAGACTTTTTCTCTGCTTTCCAGAAAGAAGGAAATTAAGACCATGACAAGATTTTGCTCCAGGCAGGTCAGCACTTGCAAACAGATATTACTAACACTTTGGGAACAGCACAGCACTCACCAGAACAGTTTGTCTTGAACCACTTTCTGTAACCTATTTTTAAAATAAGCTTTGCTTTTGAGGGAAGGCTCTTCATGGGCCCCCAGCTCAGTGTGCTTGAATAGTATTTTCTAGTCATTAAATCCACCCTAGAATAGGAAAGAATAAAAAAAACCCTCACAGAAATTGAAGGGAAGCACGGCGAGTTTCAACTCTTCTCAGTGTAAAGGGGCACTGAACCAACTTAGGGCTGCTCTCACAAAGCTGCAGCGCTTTACCTTAGCTCAACACTTTATTTAATTCTTTTGGTAACCATAAGCACAGTCTTTGGGCTGGCCACATCACCTTGCTCACTCAGTGCCAAGCTCTGCTACACACCATCCAGCACCAAATCACCCCAGCTGCAATTCTTACACTACACTGGAGGAGCAGAAAGACTCTTCTGTCTCTTTTCTTCTCTCTCTTCTCCTCTCCTCTTTTCTCTCTTCTTTTCTTTTCTTTTCTTTTCTCTTCTCTCTTCTCTTCTCTTCTCTTCTCTTCTCTTCTCTTCTCTTCTCTTCTCTTCTCTTCTCTTCTCTTCTCTTCTCTTCTCTTCTCTTCTCTTCTCTTCTCTTCTCTTCTCTTCTCTTCTCTTCTCTTCTCTTCTCTTCTCTTCTCTCCTCTTCTCTCTCTCCTCTCTTCTCTCTCTCCTCTCTTCTCTCAACCTCTAGTCTCCTAGGACTACTTTTCTCTCCATCTCTACCCAGTTTTCATTATCCCAGTGTTTTTTTGCTGCATCCCTAACACACAAGATGAAGACCCTTCTTGAACCACAAGATCTAGATCCCACTGTTTTAGTTAGAAAGGTCTTCAAAAAATTATGGAAATTGAACTTTTCATAGCTCATGGAAGATTCTCAACAACAGGTTTTAGAAAAAAGCTGCTAAAAGATGAAATCACCAGATGCTGGGCCAATAACCAAACCTGAATGCTACAGACATCTCAGTATGCATTAAAATGAAATAACTGCTGTACAAAAACAAACCTAATTAAAAGCACAAGAAAGTAGCATATTGAAATCACTTAAATTACTATGAAATACTTCAGGGCCCTCTAGTGGTTTAATCTCTGGTACGAGAAAAAATCCACTAAAAATTGTTTTTAAAATAAGGCTACTGAGGTGTATGGCAATAATGTGCTCTATTTTTGTCACTCTCATGTAATTAATGGTATTTGGGCTGGAAAGCAGCCTAGCAAATTACCAGAAAGGTGAAAAAACTACAAACTAATCCCTGTTCACAAAATCAGCTAATGGGTAGCATTTTTTGTCTTCATAAAAATGAGAAATCACTCATTAACATTCTCTACTGTGCACAACCAAAAAAACACAAACAAAAAGGAACAAAAATCACAACCACTCTCCCAGATTCACACCACAATGAGTATTTCATTCAAAACTGAAATGCCAAACTCAAAACCAGCCCTCTACAGCCCCAAACTGCATGGTTAAAAAGAAAAATGTGAAAAATTGAAATTTCCTCAAAAAAACTGCATCTGCAAGATTTCATCCCCACTGTTCAGAACACTGCTTCATCTTTCATCTCTCACCCTAAAAGTTACATACTACTCTGGCTTTACTGGACAGAAAAAGTGATACAGAAAACAGGTAACAAATTTCCTCTAGAAACATGCCAAGAGAACTCAAAGCAAAGAGATGATCAGTCACAATACTTCCAGGTCTGTACCCCAGTCCAAGATGGTGTAAAAGGACAAACAGGATCAAATACCAGTTGCAAAGGTTTTCTACACCTACCTACATTAATAGAAAAGGAAGTCTCATGTCTTTTAGAGACCTCAAAACTACGACAAACAGGGGAAAAAAGCCACATAGCACCTCTTTTAGATCTGAAAGGTAAGTGACTGAGCTTGGAAATTATTCCAGCAGATCCTGTGATCAGGAGTGTAGTGGCAGGACAATGACAAAGACAACATTTAACTGCACAAATCTTTCACAGGCCAGAGTCAGAAGCCATGAACTTCAATCTAAACACAACTTAGGAGCAAGTGCCCAGAACCTTGAGGGATTTGGGAAGTTCTGAACCCAGCAGCAAACTGCAGCCACTCTGGAAAGGGCCATGACAGAACTACACATCCATACCTGCTCCTGGATCTCAGCTCCACCGCTGGCTCTGGGAAAGAGAACCCCACAGAACTCACCTCATGGAGGTTATACTGTGGATGAGCTTTTCAGATGGATCTGACAGCCTAGATGGAAGAATTATCTCAACTGGCTGCAGGCGCAGAACCCGACTCTCCAGCTCCGAGCGGGAAGCACTGTCCCGAAAACTGTCAAAAATCACTTCTCCTGTAGTTGGCTGGACTGCCTGCCAAACAAAAATGTGCACACATATACCCAGTGAATATTCACATTTTCAGGGACTGCTTCAGTGGCTCAAACTGTTAACCAGAAAGGAAATCTATGGTGTAAAATTATACAGCACCCCCACACACAGTGAAAGCGCAAGATCAAAAAACCTGAATGCGCTTTTTTTCAAACCCATGACACAACAATAACCTCAAAACACTAACACAACTTTGTCTTGGGAAGTGGCAACAATACCTTACAAATGTAAATGTGCTTTTGTTCTTAGCAGTCCATCACTGTTCAATTTTTAATACCAGACAAATCTACTAACTGAAGTCCATGAAATGCACATGTAATTCGAACTGGAATTTGAACACTTGCTTCTGTTGTTCTCTCCCAGCAACAGTAGGACATTCAAATAGAGACACAATCAAGATACTTTTTAATTAATTCATTACCAGCTGACTGGGCTTTGCTGTGTGTTTTGCTGGTTAAACAGGACTGGGTTTAATCTTCACCATAAAAGACAACACAAATCTGAGGTGTAAGTGGTAGCAAATCCTCTAAAGTCTCTTCCTCTAAAGAATGGTATTTTGTAGAGGAAAAAAGTGCTCACAAGCTTTAAAATATTGACCCTAAAAATGTTTAAACACTGAAATTTGTAAAGCATCTGAACTAATGTATTTGGTTAAAATACTAATACGTTTTCAAGTGAAACAGGAGCAACACCAGTTTGATAAATGTTAACTATCCACTCCATACCTTTTCTGAAATTTTCAAATATTAAGCCATCACACTTCACACACAGATCTTACCTAAAGTGCCTCTTTTTTCCAAAAAAAAAAAACCAAAAAAACAATTCCTACTTCCCCACAAAATAAAATCTGAAAGACAGAACAGTCATGAATTTAACAAGGTAGCCACCCACCTCCCCAGAAAAAAACCAAAATGCACAACGAAACTACCCCACGCAGACCCTAAAACAGACTCCTGAGAAACTAACTTACCATAATGCCTGTAACAATGTCACCTTTCTTCCTGTCCTTCAGGTGGTCCCCATTTTCACAGATGCAGAGGAGGTAGCTATCGGGGACATCTGCTGTTACCTCTTCAACATCTACAGAATCATCCAGCTTCAACAAAGGGTTCACATGTAACAAATGTTCAAAAAAATACTACACAGATTTGGGTGGACTGTTCACAGGTCTTTCCAGACCCAAGATTAACGTCTGAGAGTACAAGACTAACAATCTTTTTAGCTCCTGGTATCTATTAAGTTTGTTTGAGAAATTAAAATAAAAACATGAGGTAGACAAGACCGGATAGAGCAAAACAAAAAACTGAAGAAAAGAAAATAAATTCATTGGTTAAAAGCTGTTTCTCTCTTACTTTAACATTATTTAGGCAAGACCTGCAGGACACTGCGGATTTGCTAAGTCCACTCCATGACTTCAGAAAGCAACTACAGTAAACACAACAAACCTACAGCCAGCCCTGAAGAGACTGAACTGTTTGTAAAGACAGCAGTATGTTTTACCACAACATAAAATTAAAGGAACTTTATTTCCTGCTGCCACTCTTATGTCAGCCACTAGCTGCCCATGTTCCATCCTGGTGATAACACCAGAATCAAGGCCTCCCAAAGGTTAGTCTGAAACCAAGTTTATTTGAAAAGGATATCTTCTCCAATAAGTGTAGACTTAGTGTAGAGGGCAGTCAGCTTACGGCTGAAGAGAGAGCTTTTATTTTCTCCAGCAGCTTTCAGTGCTGCAGTTTCCATTTGTTTTATTACTCCAACCTACAGGCAGACCAACAAGAAACAAAGTTAGATATCTGGCAATAAACTATTATTTTTATTATTCTATACATCTGGTAATCTTTTAAGATGTGCAAACAACAAATGCATAACTCAAGCTGGAATGCATGATCAACAGAAAGGGCTCTCACATCAATCCTACTAATGAGATTATAAGGCAGTGCTTTTCCTGACCTTTTTCCTACTCCTGACTGCCCTCTCAACTTCTGTACCTGTGCTTCTCATCCTATTTTGAAACAATTTAGCTGGACATCGCTGCTTATTAGAGAATGGTTGCTTGCATCCAATTTAGAATCAACAAGTCCTTTTCTTAGAAATGGAAGCAGAAAAAAAGGCTATCACCAGAAAGCCACAGAATTACAGGGATGCAGAACAGGAAGAAACAGAGAGAAAAACAGTGGGCTGGGATAAGAAAAACAAGGATGTGAGGAATAATAAAACAGAGAGAAGATATGTACATTTCTCCTTATTAAATGCAAAACCTTGATACAAAAACACTGAGAAAAATAATTGTTCTGAAACTGTTCCTGAAAAAACAAAGATACTTCTCTGAATCTGCTAATGGCTCATGACACCCACAGCACAGAGAAACTGAAACAAAGGGAAGTTGGCCATTTCTACTGCAGGAACCAGGGATAACAAGCTGCCCACTTCTCAGCTGAAACCAGGGGCTGGTACAAGCAGTGCAAGTTCTCTCAGGGCTGGTGTGTACTCAATTAGCAGGAGTCAGGGGTAACCTTGTGTCCCTTGGCTACGAGGCGGCGCACGTGGACGAAGAGCCGGTGGCTGGGGATGCTGGCAGTCATGAAGTTGTGGTCCAGGTGACAGTAAATGTTCAGCTCCTTAGCTGCAATCTGCAACAAGAGTCAGCCAAAGGGTCACAAAGTAATCTAAGAAGGTAAGGAGCTTATCTCTATGACAACAGTGATGCACAACTACAATTAAAAGCTCGGTGACAAAGGGAGAACATTCCAGGAGAAAGCCTGGAGGGGCCCCTCCACCTCCCTGTCCCAGCATTGCCATAAACAGGGGATTCACTATCACAGGCTGCAGCTGTCAGGTTTTAAGGTTGCACCTTGATCTTTACCACTGTGAGGTAAACCACCCACACTGCACACACAGGGTCTGAAACACAGCTCAGCAAAAGGTCAAACGATTTCCACGCCACTAGAAACGCAGCAGGAATGGAAGCATTGGGTTTGTGGTCATAAAGATGGGATTAACCTAGCCAATCAACTAAAATACTGAAAAATCAATATTGAACAGCAGTGGAAACTAAATACTTGATAAAAAAGAGTAACAACACTTACTAAAATGTGACATTTTCATGTGTGATTAGTATGGTCTTTTTGCCCCAGGTGTTCACTGAGCAGAGGATGGGGTGCTAGGCAGGACCTGCAGGCAAACACTGACCTGTCTCTCTGAACTGCATATTTCTATTTCTGGGCTGTAAGTACACCAGCAAATGAGCAGACAAATTACACAGCACAAATATGATGGGGAAAATGAATTCCCAGTAACTAAGCAACATTTCTCACTGGTCTCAAGTGTGAAAATAGCACCAAACAAAGGTTGGTAGCAACGACTTTGGACAGATCACAAGAAAAAACATTATGAAACATTTACAAAACACCCCTTTAACATCATGTTTGTTATACAGTCCTTTCCAGCTCCTACAGATCTGCCATGTGTAAGTGCCACATCCTGGCATGCATTCAGGATGCTCTCTGCACCCAGGCTATACCTGCTACAGTCATCTTCTCTAACACCACCTGCTCCAATGCCTTTCAATCTGAAAGATTCCTAATGTCATACATCACAGTTATGTATTATGTATATATTATAGTAGAATTCTAAACCATTACATGCCATTCACCTCAGTAAGTTTTTCAACTTTAACTCTGACAAAACTCTGACTGGGAACTCACCTTAAATTCTCAATATACAAGACAGCAAGCACTACCATGTGATTACAAAGTAATAAATGCCATTTTGACCAAAAAAAAAAGTGTGCATAATGGATAGTCTTGAATTTCAGGACACAGAGATTTTCCAACCTGATTTCAAGTAACAAAACAAAACAAAATACCCCCTTACGCCCCCAGTGAAGTCGCCTTTCCAGAACTGACCACAGGCCTAGGATGACACCAGCATAATCCAAGTATCTTTCCATAATCTTGGAAAAAATTACCTCTGCATCTTGTCCAAAGAACCGGTATTTGTATCCACATTCCACACACAAAACAGCATCTTTATACTTTTTCTTCATTTCTATGAACTGGAGCTCTAGTGGAGTGTAAATGCTTTTGGTTCTTTTATTAAGATTAGTCTCTGAAGAATTTTGAGAATTTTCATAGGACTTAAGAGACGCAGAAAACTGACTAAGATTACATTGTAACTCCTCCTGTAAATAAAAGGTGGAAAAGTGGAAATTAGGAATCATCAAACAAATCAATTGCCCCCTCCTTGGTTTGCACTGACCACAGAGCTAAAGATTGCTCTTGCATTGAAGAGGCTCCAGGCTGCAGCACGATTATTGCAGCAGGATATGCAGAACACAGTACATTTGGAACTAAAAGGAATGAAAAAGTCATGAAAGTCAAAGTTAGCTGAATAGGGGAGAAATCAGAACACTATTGTATCAAAAGCTCTCAAAACACAGACCAAGACAATGCAGGCTGCAGAGACTGGGCAGCCTAAAGAGGCCATATATTGAAATAAGGATGAATCACTGCTCCCATTTAGAGGTGAGAAACTCCAGCATGAAGAGATTAATGATGTTCCAAAAATCCACAGTAAACCAAGGAATAAACCAATCTGAGTCTCAGCTCCCTGTCTCAGCCACCAAAACTATACTCTTTCTGCAGTCTGCACTTCCTCTGTAAGTTCAGCAAACCTCTCAGAACAACTTAAACACAGAGAATCAGCACTACAGTTTCTAAAACCTCAAATGTGAAATGCTTTGAGCTCACTCTGTCTGCAGTTTATCATTTGCAATGACATTACGTAGCCTATTCTTGCCGAGCAACTTCAGCTCTACCACGCTGTGCTGTTCTGTATTGTCAGCAGAGTGATGGTTTCAGAAGTGCAGAGAAAAATGCTGAAGTCTTTCACTTACAGCAAAATTCCTCCTCACTTACACCACAAGATCAAATACAGATAGTATTGGTTAAAAAAAATACAAATACAACACTCTCCAGAATTTTTTAAAGTATATGATTATTCAAAACCCAATTAGGTTGTGCTATAAATTCTGCATCTGCAAACAAATCAAATAAACTTCCATTTCCACCGAGGGTCCCATTCAGATTACAAAGTGAACAGACCGTTTAGCAGCAATGGTAATTCAGGAAAAAAAAAAAAAACAGAGATGGCTTAAATCATATACTTATATACTTTGGGTCATGGGAATGTACAAAGTGTGCAGTCAGAGAACAAGTGGGGAAAAACAGCACTTAGCTGTAACTGCAAATCCCCACAGCTGCACACCACTAAGCAAGAGAACCCAGCACAGCTCAAATAAAGCTGCCCTGCACCCAGAACTTGGGTGGCCTCAGGAGCTCAGATGTCTCTGCTGCAAAATCCTCAGCTCACAGACTCAGCACTCTTCGGTCCAAGGTCTGTGCCAGCCAAACAGGGTGACCTCGTCTCACTTTACAGGAAACTGTCATGACAAACCATGTGAAATAAGGGCATGAAGCCAGGCAAAAGGACTAGAAACAAACACAAAAGACGACTTGGTGAGATGGTCTAAGTTACCAGGTGGAGGAAAGTTACAAAGTAAAAAGCAGGACACAAACAGCTAAAAGGACCCCTTCCAAGGAAGGCAAGAAAAATCAATTTTCTGGGTTCTCCAACCAACCACATCCTCATAACCTCAACCCCTTACCACAACAGAATTATCTTGCCACAAGCTGCTCACTCCAGCATTTGGACCCCACATCCACACAAAGCAGACCCCCCAGTTAAAGGGCACAGCCCTCAGACAGGGAAGGTTAAAATCAGCTTTTCATACAAGCGCCTTCCCTCAAAAGCCAGATGGAGAACTCCACTAAAGAGCAGCCACCACAGTAAGCCATGAGATGCATTCTAGGACCTGAGCAGCTGACCCCCAAACCCCCCCTACCAATTAACTAATGTTAACTACCCCCATAAGTAAACGGGAAGCAAAATACCATTATTCCATTCAAGTCTCTAGACTTGTACCATAGATATCATCATGACAATATTTTGTGTGAGCTACCCCCACCTTCTGCAGATGAAAAAGCAGTGATACCTTTACTAGTTAGATTTACCAGCAACTAGATTAAGCCACATCTCAGTGATAACCCTACACAATATTTTCAGAAAGAAAGCCTGTTGGAAGTTTGAGAGCCCACATCTGGAACTGAAAGGAAGCTGAGCAAAGTGCCTCTCTGAACATGGGTTAGTTATTAGGGTGTTACAGCTTCCCTCAGAGGCACAGGTGACACCAACAGAGCTTCTGTTCCCTCATGATGCTGCTGTTCAATGGTATCACTAGGGAGCCAGGGCAGCCAACCTGCTCACCATGCAAGGAACTTCAGGAAAACATCTGTACACAAACACAGGTCTGTGGGGTTCTGCTGCACCATTCCACGTCACAGCACAGGAGCACAAAGGGGAGCTTGTGCCAGAGTTTGCTGGTTTAACTCATAGCTCTGCATACCTTCTGTGCCACCTTTGGGCTGCTGTCCCAAGATGGAAGAGGATTTTTCAGTTCTGAGCTCCTCCCAGTAACACTGGGACATTTTTCTGTCTCCTGAAAGCCATCCTCCCGGAGGCTGGTACACTGCTGGTTTGGATCACTGCAGAACTCTCTCAGCCTGCCCAGAGTTTCCAAACAGATACGGGACTTCTCACACTTCTGAGATTCTTCTTTTGGTGAAAATTCATAACAAAAACACATTAGCAACTTATTTTCTAAAAGAGAACATCTGTTAGAAGAACATCAGTAAGCACAGACACAACCATTTTGCTCCACGTCTCTCTTCCCTGTGCTCCCTCTTTTCTCCCACTGCAGTATTTCTGCCAGCCTGACAGAATCATGCACTGAAACAGCTTGGTTAACTTCCCTGGAAAACCAATATTCCTCACGTGTGTGCTTCTCTCTAAGTGGGAAGAGATTGTTTTTTGGACTGACAACTGCACAGCCATAAAGTTAGCTAAGAAGACTGGGAATCAAGCAGGTTTTCTTTCAATACACTTCTTTAGGCAGACAGTATTGCCTCTTGAGGGTGTACTAGTGATACTTCACATCAACAAATGTAATGCCGTTCCCACTTTGAAACTCAAGAGGCTAATTCTTCCTATTGAAACATAATGAACTTTACATTCACTGGTTTTCATACCAGCATTACCTTATTAAATTCTCTGCTCAAAGCCAGATGGAACTCAGGCATTTCTGAGGCAACAGAGCAGCTGACAATGAAAAACTTATTTACTGGCTGCCAATGCTTGAGGGTTTGCTAACAGTCAACTCACTTTTATCCTGAGTCTTCAGTGGGTTACAGATCTCTTCCAGAGTAATCTGCCGTACCTTGGTCTTCTTTTCACAGGGTTCATTGCTTTCAGTAGATGTGCTCCTTTTTGTGCCACATTTAGAAGCCTGAAATGTAAATTAAAATATTAAGTTCAGTTATCTTTTCTGTTTCCTCTTCTCTTAAAGAGAACAAACAACTTCTCAATAAGTTAAGGAAAAATTGTCCAACCTCCCATCCCTGGTATTGCTCAAGGCCAGACTGGAGGAGCTTGGAGCATCCTGCTCCTTAGATGTCTTTTGAAACATGCATTTAGAACACTATGTAAACAGAAAATTCACCAATTTTGCTGTTTCATCACTGACCTTTTGCAAGAAGCTTTACTAAATATGAAGTAACTTGTAAATCCAACAGAACATAAACACTTTTCACAGAAGCACACAACAGGTGCTTTCAGCAGCTTGCATCCACATTTCATATCGTGACCTCAGATGGTTTAACCATGGAATTTAAAATTCTTTGGAACTAAGCAGGAACTCCAGCCTCTAAACCAACTAAACCCAAAACCTCCATAAAACCACAGCCCACATGAGTAGCAGTTTTCAAGCCCACTGTTAAATACCACCAAATTAACATTAATTAGGCAGTTTATTCCACAAGGGCAGAAAGATGTAACCACACCTTTCAACATATATTTGGACCAAAGGCAACCAAAATAGCTGACTTGAGTCACAGGTAAAAAAAGCAAACACCCTCCAGGGCCAGAAGGGGCTGGAAACAGTAAGTACAGGGAGAGTGGAAAATACAAACTCAAAATTAAATGCACCTGTAGAGACACAGCCACTTTTCCCCAGCGGTGACACAGGGAGGATGTGCACCACTGCAGGCTCTTTTGGCCTTGCACCTACCAGCACTCAGACCCTGAATCACTGAGCTCCAGCACCTGGGACAAGAGCACAGCTCACTCACTGCATGCCAGAGCTGCCCAAAGATGGGATTCCTTGCTCAGCGTGCCACAAGCCAGCAGTGACACCCTGCAGAGAGACCCCAGTCGGGGCTGGGTGCCCCCCGGGCTGTTCCAGCACCGCCCTGCCCTCTCCCTGCCATCAGCGCCATTGCTCACACACAGACAGAGCCGGGGCTCCCCCAGCCCTGCCCCTGGCCCGCAGCGCCCCAATTGCCCCGCAGGCTGGGTGAGCGCAGCCGGCTCTGCGTGACCTGCAGGGCACACGGGGGCCCTGAGCCTTCCCACGAGTCTGCCAGGCATGCAGGGATGTACACCAACATCCTGATTTACATCCCTGAAACTTGCTAACTGCAGGAGCCCTTGACTAAGGGATGCAGCTGCTGCCCGTCCCACTGGTCAGGTCTCATTTCTGGCTGATCAGGCTTCAAAGAACACAAAGATCAAACCTCAGAGAACATCCTCACTTATGGTAATCTTAATATATTCCACATTTTACAAAACTGGAAGGCACAGGGGTTCAACACTGGTGAGAAGCCCCGATGGCATGGACCAACATGCTGGCCTTGCCCAGATCACCAAACCTGTGGCAAGCCCCAGCTCCCCTATAACAGGCACATCCTGTACCACACGATCCCAGGGGATTTGGGGCTGGCAGGTTCCTCTGGAGTTCCCAGCCCAGCCCTGCCCAGGCAGGGTGCCCTGGTCCATCCCACAGGCAGGTGTCCAGCTGGGGCTGGGATGTCCCCAGACAGGGACACTCCAGGCCCTCCCTGGGCAGCTGTCCCAGGGCTCTGCTGTCCCTCCATGGACACAAGTTCTCCCTCCTGCTGCCCTGCACCTCGCTGCCCTTTCTTTGATGGCCACTGCTGCTGCTGCTGGCACTGGCAGCACCGAGCAGAGCCCGGCCATGCTCTGGCGGCCCTGGAGATGTCTGGGTGCATTGATGGCATGCCTGGCAGCGTTCCCGTCTCCAGCCTGCCCAGCCCAGCTCCCAGAGGTGCTGCAGAGCCAAATCCTCTCTGGGGCCTGCCCTGGGCCCTGTCCAGCAGCTCCGTGTCCTTCCTGCCACGCTGGCCCTGAGGACCCGGGCACCTGTGCCCACACAGATCGTACAGCCGGGAGCTAGCAGCCTGTCCCACAGTGTCCGTGCGCCGGTCAGGGATACCGGGATGGACACCGGGATGGACACCAGGATAGCGGGCCATGCCCGCCCCGCCCCGCCCCGCGCACCGTGTAGCGGGGCCCGCGCTCGCCGCCGCTCGCCGCCGCCCCGAAGAACCTGCTGAGCACCGGCTGCCCCGCGGCCCCGCCGCCCCGCCGGCCCCGCGGCATGGCCGGGCCCTGCGCCGCGGCACCGCCTCCCGCCGGATGCGCCCGCTCGGCCCGCCCCAGCCCGCCCTGGCACGGCCCCGGCGCGGCGCGGAGAGGAGCGGCCTGGCCATGGCGCGCTCGCTCAACTCCATCGTGGCCGTCAGCCAGAACATGGGCATCGGCAAGGACGGGCGGCTGCCGTGGCCGCCGCTCAGGTACCGCGGCCCGCCGCCGCTGTCCCCGCCGCCCGCACTACAGCCCCCAGCGTGCCCAGCGGCGCGCGGCACGGGCGGGTGCTGCGGGGCCGCGCGGGGTGCGGTGGGAGCTGTAGTGCTTGAGGGGATGATGTGTGAGGCGGGAAAGCGGCGGCGTGGCGGGAGCGCGGCTGTGGGGTTGTTTTTCGCGTGGGCTCTCTCTCATGCGATGGCCGCCGGTTATCGCTCATGCGAGCACAGCTAGGGGGACAAAGGTCCCGTCTCGGCCAGGCACCGGCTCAGGTCTGGCCAACCGCCTCTCCCCGGCCTCCAGCAACACATCCATCACGGGGGGATTTTTCGTTGAAATTAAAGAACTTGCAGAAAAAATATATATAATTTAGAGAACTTATTCGTAAGGTACGTTGTAACGCAGTCCGTGCTTCCCCGGCAGGAATGAGTACAAGTACTTCCAGAGAATGACGAGCACGGCCCGTGTGGAAGGTAACGTGTGGGCTGTGTGGCGCCCCAAGCTCGGCTTCGGCCTTTCCCTGCCTCGGCCCTCTGCCCTGCCTGCCCTCACAGGTCCCCCCTGTATTCCAGCCCTTTCAATCGCTCGGCTAGATGAGGAAAGAAGATGAAGCAGATATTTCAGAGGAGATGCAGATTGCTCCTCTTAGGGAGCAATTTTCAAGTCCTTCTTTCACCAGAAGAAAACTTCATCGAAAGTTTACCTAACAAACCTTTACACGAAACTCCAAGTTAAAATGGGAAGGTTTTCACAAGCTGCTTAATTAGCAGAGGTGGTTTGGTTTTTTTCAGTCTGCATTAGCTTATCTCGCTTGTTTCCTGTGGCTCAGCCTTGGCCATTTGATCCACTCCTCTGACCCTTGTGACAGTAATTTTGCTGAGTTTTCTGAGTGCTGAGCCAAATCCATGCACCAGAAAGTCCAAACCATAGAGCAGAAATACTGCAGTTGTTTGTCAACACAGTCACTTTTTCATGGTTTGTTTAGGGTTTTTTTTTTTGTGCTGTTAAAATTCACTTGTTAGGTAAAAACTCATTTCTCGTCAGCTTCATATATTTCCGTGTTTTGGTTAGGTGCCAGACTCCATTTTTTGCCTTGAAAGTCTGTTTTGATTAGGAGACTTATTCAAATTGTCTGATTTGAATGTTCCATAATTCACAAGGAATGTCTAATCTCATTTTGAAAAACTTCTGAGTGAAAGACTTTACGTATGTTTAGAAGACCTGGTCCAACCCTTTGCAACCCTGTATGTACTAAAAAAGGCCAGAACACAACTGACAGTTGTAAGTGTTTTTAGATGTCTGCAAGTTGCATCTTACCTGGCAGAAATAAGCTGTGATCAAGAAAAAAGATGTTTGAAATATAATTACAAAGAAACATTTTGCTCTGTCCTGCCTGCAGATCTTTTGATAAGCTGTGATCTCAGATGCTGGGCAGGTAAAGTGCTTCATAACCACACTTCTTAATGGATTATGCTGCCATAAATCTTCACACCAGGGATGTCACCTTTGCCTCTGTTGTGTCTCAGCCTGGACACAGCATGGAAAGAGTGACCATGTTGGCATTCTGGTTTTTTTCTCTTATAACTCCTTTTCCTCATAAAGAGAAACATTCTTTTCCTTAGCAGATTTACATATGAGAGGTAATCAGGTTATGAATGCTTGGGTTTGGTCAGAAATTGTATTTATGTGAGAATGTTAGGGTATGATTGATCACCTGTAGCAGTCTGGCTTTGGATTTAATTTGAGTGGCTCTTCTCCTAGAAGTTGTTGTGGGTTTATAAATCAGTTCTCATTTGAGAACTGGGGCCTGAGCTTGTGCTTTTGCTAACTGCTGCAGAGCACCTTGCAAAGGCAGGGGAAGTCCATCAGTGTCTCTAAACAATTCAAATCAATTCTCTCCTGCTCAGGTAAACAGAATGCAGTGATAATGGGTAAAAAAACGTGGTTCTCCATCCCTGACAAGAACCGTCCTTTAAAAGACAGGATTAATATTGTGCTCAGCAGGGAGCTCAAGTAAGTATGATAAATAAGGGTCCTGTAAAACAAATAAAAACCTGCACCAAAAAATGTCTGTAGTGTTACAGCGTACAGTAGTTCCAAATGCAGCATTTTTGATACCTGTTTAGAAAGCATTTCTGCTGTTGGTTCTGAGTGTTATGACTACCTTACTCTTAATTTTTAATATCTAAAAATTCATTCACAAGGTAATTGTCATTACTTTGCATCATGAGTACTTTTCACTCTACTCACAAACCATTTGACAATTTTCAATAGTGTTTCTGACTCATGTATTTAACTGCATTTCTGTAGTTCCTGCATACACTGGTGGCCCGAAGTTCATTTTTTGAAGTTCATTTTTATTACGATTTGTGGATGAACTGTCCTTTTTCAGAACTCACTTCTTGAATGCATCACCCACAGTCATGCAAATATTTTTAAACACAAATGTTCACTTGTAGTGCTTTATTGCTTTGGAGGATATTGGTGGATTTGCAGGTGATTATGTGAGAATATTGGCTTTTCAGCTGGTTTTGTTGAATGAAATACTAACGTTCTGAAATTCAACTCAAAATCTACATTTTATTTCTTGATTATCTGTATTGAATGATCTATGTTTAATGTATAGATTGTGTCTTTGTCTTATATATACGTAAATTTTTCAGTTACATTTTTTCAGAAACATGCTATGAAATTCCAGATTCCTTATTTATAATGCCTTCTAAATTTCAGTTAAGCTGTGATCCTTTGAACAATCCTACAGTCAGATGAGACTTCTAACATAATTTAGCAATTACAGGCATTTCAAAATAATTAACTGACATGCAGCATGTAGTTATTTGTTAATTCAGCAAAGCACATTCTGTGTCTAGAGTGTATTGATGATCATGATGAATTGTCCTTGATTTATTTAGTAATAGAGCTTTGCTTTTTCTAGGGAAACCCCAAAAGGAGCACATTATCTTTCCAAAAGTCTGGATGATGCTTTAGCTCTTTTGGATTCACCAGAGTTAAAAAGTAAAGTAGACATGGTCTGGATCGTGGGAGGCACTTCAGTGTACAAGGTACATTTAGCCTCCTCCTAAATTACTCATTTTCTGTGATGGGATGAGGATGAAGTTCCTATTACTGCTGCTTTAGGGGGTGCTTTCCCTTCCCATTACCAGCAAACTGCAGTGATTGCAACAGAACAGGTCTCAGAGAGCAGGATCTCAACTCTCAAGCTCAGAATACCAGTCTAGAAGCTGAATATTGCTCTTGCCAGTGCGCCAGTGTCACACTGATATTGTGCTTTTGAGAGCTTTTCATAAATACCTAAATTGCTGGATTCTTCAGAAAAAGCCCATATTATTATGTTTATTTTACTGAGCCCATGTTTTTGTGTTTATTTTCTGAGATTGCTGACTGACCCTGCAAAGGGTGTGAAAAGAAAAATAAGGAAAAGCGCTCCAGCATGTTTAGCCCAGAGTATGACACTTTGTACATGTAAATGGAGAAGAAAATAGGATTTAGAGAGAGCTGACAGGTCATGGTGTTGCAATAACAGGAGATAACCACACAACAAAAGGTCGCACTCATTCTGCTTTCCCATCCGGCAGTGTTCCTGCTGCTCCCACTCCCTGGGTCAAGAATTGTAAAGCAAATTCTATTTAACAGTGAAAGGAACAGTGCTGCTGTCCTGTAGTCATTACAGGCATGCTGGGAGATACACTGCAGTTGTTGTTGGGCACTCAGACGTGAGATGTGTGATGACAGTGCCATAATGCACCTGGTGGGGAATCAGGGCTGATACTGTGCGCTGTGTACAGGGTAAGAAAATGCATTTTTCTGGTACTTCTTGCCTTTACACTTCGTGCTTTTCATGAACCTCTGTGTCTGAGGAATTGCGTTTTTCACAGTAAAGGAATGAAGTAGTTAGGGATTGCTAAGATTGTTAGAAAATGAGGTGAAATAGCACTGTTGTTCCTCGTGGTGAAGTCCACCACGTGTTCCATGTGCAAATGCATTCACTATAATCAGATGTTATCCTACAGAAGAAATGTCCTTGGCTCTCTGCCATGACAGTGCCTGTGCCATGCAGAGGGTTTCTGGAGAGGGCTTCTCCTCACAGAGGGCAGAGCCAGAGCCAGCTGTGAGCAGCAGCATTTGCCCCTTCCCTGCCACAGGCTCAGCTGTAAAGAGTTGTTGCTTTGGCTGCTTCTTCCAAGAGCATCTGTCTTGGAGGTTTCTGATATTTGGAAGAAAATAATGCCTTTTTTTCGGCCATTACTCACCAATACTCACATTATAAATTGGCAGTTTGCATCAAGAATAAATTGGAATGTACTATTTGTACTGATCAGTACAAGGGAATGTGTAAAGTAATAGGAGACCCGGCTATCCTGGACATGGACAAGCATTGAGAGGGATGGGAATGTCCAGTGTGGAGAGGAGAAGGCTCCAGGGAAAGCTCAGAGCCCCTTCCAGGGCCTAAGGGGGCTCCAGGAGAGCTGCAGAGGGACTGGGGACAAGGCCTGCCGGGACAGCAGCCAGGGAATAGCTCCCAGTGCCAGAGGGCAGGGCTGGCTGGGATCTTGGCAATGAGGAATTGTTCCCTGGCAGGGTGGGCAGGCCCTGCATCCCTGGCAGTGCCCAAGGCCAGGTTGGACAGTAGGGCTGGGAGCAGCCTGAGACAGTCGGAGGTGTCTCTGCCCATGGAACAAGATGAGTTTTAAGGTTCTGTCCAACCCAAACCCTTTTGTGGTTCTAAAATTTCAGCTGTTTCCTCCCTTTCAGTCATCTGCTCAAGGCATTTCAAAGAAAAGTGTAATTACATTAGGAAGAAACCTGACCATTTCATACAGATTCCTGCACTCAAACTACCTTTGTGATGTTAACTGAAAGAGTTTTATGGGGACCATACAAATCTGCCAAAACTACAAGTAATATTTTTAGTGCCTGTATTACAGATGCACAAAGGATTTTACAGGAATATTTCCATTATACTATATGGAAATGTGTGGGAAATAAAATAGCAATTGGTAATTGAAGAGAATAATTTTGTTCAGTAGTTGTAGGTATTTGGTTTTAAAGCAATATTTTGATTTCACTAGTTTGTGTGGCTCAGAGGTTGAGATCTGATTTTGTTCATTAATACAGGTCTGTGGCTGTCTATAGAAAGACCTACCCAATTTTGATTATTCAGGCTGTGACAGGACTCTCTTACAGAAAAAAACCTAGTCTGTTTATGCTTTCTGCCATCAACAGAAAGAATGTTCACATGAGAGTTCCTTGCTGCCCTTTTAGACCAGGGGAAGCTCTCGCAGGTGGCAGATTTGCAGGTTCCCGGTGGGATCTGCCTTCAGGGTCTCTGTTATGGTTTTCAGTCTGATCCTGTCATGCTGTGTGCAAGGAGCATGATGTGTGCAGGGTAATTGTTCTGTGGGTTGCTAACTCCTTGGGGCACGGTTGTTTTCCATCAGGATCACTACAGAGTGGAGCCACAGGCAGCAATGTGCTCTGACAGCCTGTCAGGGGCTGCTGTGGGTGTCAGAGGAGGAGTGGGAAGATGTGGGGATGGGGATTCTTGTGATAGCACTGCAGTTGCTGTGCCCAGGTTGGTCTGTGGTCCTGGGCCATGAGCTCAGTCTGGTGACATTCCATTGGAGTGGGATTCCGGGGAATAGGAAGCAGACGCAGAATGCGCAGGATGTGAGGGTGTCTGTCAGAAGCTGCAGCAGCAGCCTTGCCATAGCCAGACAGTGCCTCCGGGGCCCACATCCTTATTTCAGACGGTGGCTTATTGTCCTGTGGAGCTTTTTAACTCGGCTCCTAGCCTTAGCCCCGTATCATCAGTCAATCAGTTTGCCTTGGGGAGCTCCACCCTGATCAGGGCTGTTGTCACCAAGCTCTGGGCACAATCCTGCAAGCCTCTTTCTATAGATGGTGTGAGCAGGGAGTGTGCCATGACCTTCCAGGCCTTTGCTGGTTTTTGTTTCCCACACCCCTGGTGGGTGCCCTGGGCTGTTCAGGATAGCTGGGCTGCTGTACCCTCTGCTTGGCCCAGACACCATGCTGAGCACCAGCCCGACCTGCCCTCATCCAGGGAGCTGGGCCAAGGGGCAGCAGCTACCCTGCTGTCTGAGTGCACCTTTGGGACACGGGCATCCAGTCAGTCTCAGGTACAGGTGGCTGCAGTGCCTGTCCAGCCTTTAGGAACTGAGGCAAGACAGGGTACTACAGCGTGTGCTCCAGGATGGCATTTAGGGACAGGATGCTCTCTGCCAGGAGTGGGATGGAGGCAGGGGTTTGCTGCTGTTCACATCCTTTTCCTCCTCAGACCGCAGAAGAGTGAGGGCCAAATCTGTGAACACTTACAAGGACACAGAGCATCCCTCTGTTGGTTCTGGCCATCTCTCCCACTGCCCCTTGGTTCTCAAGGACACAGTTCTCTCCAGGGCATGGGGGGATTGGCATCAGCTGCTTCAGGCCCTCTGTGAGCTGTGGTGGCCATCCAAGCCCTCGTGTAGGTCACACTGATGCTGTGCTCGCACAGTCTAGGAAACTGACCTGACCTCTGCAGCAGGGAAAGGGAGAGCAGTGGGGACAGGGAGAGGCTGGGTGGAGTGTTGGAATTGGCAAGTGAGAGCAGGAAAGATTGAAAACAGCTCCATCAGTTCAGTGAGGGTTCAGAAAAACTCATGTGGGTGTCATCTTCTTGAATTTGACTGGACACTGATCCCTCATCAGGTTTATTATCTCCTAATGTAGCCACAGGGCAGTAGCAATGCCCCCAGGGAAGCTTTTGGCCTTCTGACAGCACAGGCTTACCAAGTAAATTTCCTTGGATATTAGTGCAATGCCGTCTGGATCCCCTGTGCACTGTTTTGGATCTCCTGAGCTCCAGGAGGAGCTGGGGTTGCTAGTGTTTGCCTGGATGACGAAGGAGGAGCCCCGCAGTGGGTTACAGCAGTTGTGAAGCTGTTACACCTCATGGCAGGCACTCTCTGATTTTGTGTGAGCACTTCATGTTTGGAGGGCTGTCTGCTGGCTTGTGAGTGTTTCTTGTGTGCTGGGGGCTTGTGGTGCTGGCCCACTCTTTGGTGCTGGCCCTGGAGTCCCCAACAGCTGGTAGAGTTCATCAGATGTACTGGAGCACAGCCTCTTGCTTTGTGTCATCCCCAAGAAATGTCGTTCATGGATATCAAAGCTGCTCCCACCTACACCTCAAGCATGGTGAGTGGGGAGAGTTGGAAGAATCATTAATAGTTGGGCTCAATGGTCTTGGAAATCTCTTCCAACCTTGGAGATTCTACAATCCTGTGATTTCAAAACCAGGTTTCTGTTCTAAGACACTGCTGCACCTATGTGGAGGTATTGTCTCTTGCAAGGTTCAGGTCTTGGCCTTGACTCTGAAAAATAGTGCTCTGTGGACATCCTGGGGTGTCAGAGGCCCACAGAAGGGTTTAGGCTGGAAAGGATTTAAAGGCTCATGTGGTTCCAAACCTCTTGTCATGGACTGGGACACCTTCCACTAGACCAGGTTACTCTGAGTCCGCTCAGTATAAATTGTATCATTCTCTTTTAACTACATTTAAACTGTGTGATTTAGACAGGTCAAAAACAACATTGAGGTTTTGCTAGGAATAAGACCTGTAAGTCCATGACATCCTTAAATATTAAATAGGATGTTAAAAAACCCAAACAAAACCAACAACAATAAAAACACACACATACAAATCCACAAAAACCAACAGATGGGGGTGTCAACTTCCTTATGTGTATGGTATGGTTTTATGATGTTGAGGGAGTATATCAGCATTGCACCAGCTCAGCTCTGTGCCTCCTCTAATTTCTCTTTGGTCCCAAAAAAATGGTGAAACCAGTGGAGTGGGCTGGACAGGGCAAGACTGAATTGAATATCAGTGAGGACCTATTTTATTCCTTGTGGAAAGGACAGCATTATGACAAAACTCCTTTGCCTCCCTGCCATGTCCTCAGCAGTATTTCACCGAGGCAGTGTCAGAGTCCAGGCCTCCCTGAACAGGGTCCTTCGAAGGCTCCACCTGTGGAAGGTTTCGTGTTTGACACAGGATTTATTTCTCTGAAGTTTTCTGAAGTTGTCTCTGGAGAACAGGGGGGACCAGGTGTTCCCAAGGGAACAGGAGCTGACCCCATGGGCAGTAACTGGAGTGGCAGGGCTCGGGGTGGTGGGACAGGTCCGTGGGGCACGGTCTGGCCCCATGACCAGGTCAGGCATAGCCTGGGGGTGATTATGTGAGAATACTGGCTTTTCAGCTGGTTTTGTTGAATGAAATATTAACGTTCTGAAATTCAAATCAAAATCTACATTTTATTTCTTGATTTTTTGTGTTTAGTGATCTATCTTTAATTTATAGATTGTGTCTTTATCTTATATAAATTTCTCAGTTACACTTTTTCAAAAACACGTTGTGAAATTCCAGATTTTTAATTTATAATGCCTTCTAAATTACAGTTAAGCTGTGATCTGTTGAACAATTCTACAGTCAGATGAGACTTCTAACAGGCAGGGCTGTGGGCACAGGCTGGGGCTGGGTCGGGATGGCAGCGGTGGCTGATATAAATGTGTGCTGGAGTCTCAAAGCAGGGGAAAGTTGCCCTTAACAGAGCAGAGCAAGTGGAAAAGCGTGTTTGTCCTTGCCCCTTACATGCTCACTGCCAGGCATTGGGCAGTCCCAGCTGCTGAGGAGCAGTAACGTGGCCTGAAAGCAGCCTGAGCCTATTGCTCTTCCCCAAGCTCTTTCCTGTTTGCTGTTTACTGGTCACGGGCCGCCTACACAGCCTCCAGAGCCGGTCTGGGAAACTGAGGAAGCATCTGCTCTTCTTCTGTGAATGTGGGGACAGTGACACAGCTGGCTGGTTCATTCAGCTAATGAAACCATCTCCCTAGAACGGAGGTCACCATCTGGTCTCCTTGGGCCTGTGGTTGGTCCCTCCCTGTGCTCCTCCCTGGCCTGTTGTGGTGGTAGGGAGTTCTTGATAAAGCTGAATTCCCCACAAGGTTGGATAGGAAGTTGATTTGTTCTTCTACTACAAAGCAGAAGTTTCTCTGTTTACAGAACACATGTTTTTATTTGTGAAGCAGATTATTATTCTGTCATTTTGCAAGTATGACTCTTCTTACCTCCCTGTCCCTAAACAAAGAAAAATACTAGTATTTGTGTACAAACTGGATGGACAGCAGTTCAGTGCTGTTCAATGCTTGTGTGCTGTGACTTACCTCTTTCATTTCTAACTGTTCTCTAGTCGAGCAGCTTTTCTACAAATTAGTCTCTCAGCAGTGGTTAATTAATTTTATTGGATTCCATTTGTTATTACTTGGTTCCTGTGCTTGTTGAAGTAGTAGCTAATAGCCTGCTGCATGGTGAGTCACCTTCCACAAAAAGCACTGCTGGTTGCCAGTTTAAGCGAAAGAGAGGAACAGCTACAAGCTTTTCAAAAATGTATTGTAACCAGCCCTAGTGTAGCTTTTCATGGGTTATTGTAATGCCCACAAGGTCTGGAAGAGTTGCCATTTTCAATCTCAAAACAAAATGTATATTCCTAACTCCTGAATTTGTTGGTGAAAGCCTCACCTAACAAACATTATCTTAGAACATTTTCATCCAAGGACCTTGGAAATGTAAAAGCTTTCAGCATCCAGAGATGCTGCACCTCGAATGCTGTGATCAGTTTTGAGCCCCTCACAGCAAGAAAGACATTGAGGTGCTGGAGCATTTCCAAAGAAGAGCAACAGATCCAACTTTGAAGTTAAACCAAGGGGTAGATTGATTTCTGGAATTCCAAAAAATACAGCACAAATCCCTAGCAGTGATATTAAGCATCAGAACAAATTACCTTGTGGTGTGGGCATCTCTCACCACTTAAACCTTCCTGTCTCCCAAAGAGGTGTGATTCAGAAATTGCTTGTTGCTACTGGGACTACTGTTCCTTTCTCTCACAGGGCTATTCAGATTTTGTTCTTAACTTCTGTCAGATACCCCAGGCTCTGAGAATAGGGTATTGCTGCCACTTACCAGGTGGAACTGACACAGGGTGAAATTACCCCTTTAGAAAGTGCTCTTCAGTAGAGTCTAAAAGAGGAGATTCAGAGTGTAATTTTCACGACTTTGCTAAAAGCCTGTGATACATAAAATTGTGACTGAGTTTGTGTTGTTTCTAAAGGCAGCAATGGAGAAGCCAATTCATCATCGATTGTTTGTGACAAGAATCTTGAAAGAGTTTGAAAGTGACACATTTTTTCCAGAAATTGACCATAAAGACTACAAGCTTCTAACAGAGTAAGTACCAAAATGAATACCAGGCTTGTCTTCAGAGTAATCTAATTGGAATGTTTTAAGGGTCATATTAAGGCTATGTTAGTTTGAGTTTGAGGTGAATTTTTCCCCAGAATCATACTTCACTTACAACCTAGAATGGCACCATACTCTGCGCAGATTTTCTTGGAAATTGCTGTGTTCTTCACCTTTTGTATGATCTTCACAGTAAAGAATTGTCCATGTCAGTTTGCTGCAAAAATAGCTTTTTCCTATTGTTTCCTGGTTTAGAATTACTCAAATATTTACTAAGCTTTGTAACTCTCAGTATGTTGTTAGTAAATTGTATTTGGCCTCTGAATTGCCAGACAAATTAAATGGACTTGGGTGTAGAGGCTTGAGTTTTATGTATTTCTAAGGTTATTCCTTCCCTCTTGAGAAAATTCCTTCTTCCTAATAAATACAGTAGGAAAAGGTGTACAAAAACTTAGCATTTCTGGCATTCACTGTGGTTTCTTCTACATGATCTTTGTCATATTTCAGTTCTGCTTTTATGTTCTCACCAACAAGATTACACCCAACAGGCACTGAGGAGCAGCAAAAATTCAGACACCTGCCTCAAAACCAGGGAGGACCAGACCTGTTTTCCTCCTGCTGCTCCTGTTTTGGCTCTCAGCTGGTTACAGAGCAGCAGTGGAAGAAATAGAAAGTATGAGAAGTGAAACTCTCCTCGGGGGGCACAGGAATGGATTAGCACGGCTCTGAGGGAGGATAGGCAGGAGCAGGGAAGAGGGATGCAGGACAGACAAGGTGGGTGGGGAGGATGAGTCATCTTCTCCAGCTCCAATATATTGCGAACTACTCTGTGCTCATTTGAGTGTCCTGAGATCTGACCCAACGCTCCCTCTCGGCTGTTCCTAGCTATACGTTGTTTTTGGCCAATGTACTGAAATGAACATTGGTGTTAGAACATGATTTTGTAAAATAACAGGTAATTTCCTCACTGAAGTGGAAACCTGACGATGCCAAACCTTAGCAAATAAATTTAAAATGTATCTCTCCCTCAAAGTCAGTATTACTCACACAAAATCCTTCTTTTGCGGGGAGATGAAAAGATTTTTGAAAGCGTCTATTAATAAGAAGTGGTTTAGAAAACCTGGAATATAGAGGAACTCTTTCTGTGGTAGCAGTCACCTGTTTAGTAATCTCTTGCAGACTTGTAAAAAGCCTTGTCCTTAGCATTTCCTCTAAACCAACTTAGGAAAAGCAAGGCAAGGAAAAAAACCAAAGTGTTCCATAATCTCATCTTCCTTGGCTGACATTTTGAATAACATATTGGAGGCTTTAATAAAAAATGTTGGGTATTTCTTTAAGCCAAAAATAGGGGTGTTGTTTTATGTCAGAGTATGCTTTCTTGGTCTAAAAGATGTGCATATAAATCATGGATAGTAGTTAATATGAGTCCTAAAAATGGTGTACCTGTTCTAAAAGACAATGTTTTCATTTTTTTTCCAAATAACTTGCTTTTCTGGTTGATTGGATAAATTGCAGGTGAATCATAATGATATTCTTACCTGCTTGTTGGCTTCTTTTTTTCTTCTCCTCTCTCCCTAGGTACCCAGGTGTCCCTGCTGATATCCAAGAAGAGAATGGGATCCAGTACAAATTTGAAGTGTATGAAAAAACTGTCATGGCACAATAAGGGAGGCATGTTGTACTTCTGTGTAAGGGCAGGTATTTTAAACCATGAAGTTTTACTGAGTGTAAAGATACATTAAAATTTTCACGAAAATCATGCCTGATGGTAAAATACCTCAGTAGTGAATGGTTCCAAAAACCACACCCCACACTTTGAAGGTACACCCTGTAGAAGGGGGTCTGAGCAGCTCCACAACAAAGGTTGCAGGAAACCTTCCACTGATCTTACAATCCATGGCAGCATCCCTGACAATTCCACAGATAAGGAGAGGCATTAGACTATGGTAGAGCTTTTCTACTGAATCAAAGGGTTTTAGCATGTCTCTCCTTGTTGAAAACATTCAGCACTGAGAAATCACCAATCCTCCTGTTTGACTGGGGTGTTGTATACATTGATAACAGACTTTAAAATGTATTGGTGTAGGGGTAAATGTAAGCAAGCCCAGCAGGGGAAGGGGGACCAGGAAGTCTCATGCAGCAGTTGAGGGATGCACTGATCCAGGACCTGTTGTTAGTGTTCAGGAACACGTAATCACAGAATGATTATATGCAGGTGCTTTTATTGAAGAGCTCTGGGTGTCAGGGGTAGACAGACTCAAATCTGACTCCAGCATGGGTTTGGGATGAACACATTTTTATACCCTTATCATTATATAACTACATATTAATTATTCAACTTATATTGTTCTATTGTATACATTGATTTCATCTGAGCATGGATTTTGTAATTTCCATCAAGCCCACCCAAACATCGTTTCTCATGATTTTTGTTACGATTAAACAATAATTATATCCAATTAACAGTCATCGCATCTAACAATCATATCATTTATCACAATCATTAAATGATTATACAGGTGCAGCCGAACATTTTCCCAGGGCCTACCAGGTCTGTCCTTCCTTTCTAACTCCCCTGAATATTCCATGATTTTAGAAACATGTTATTTTTATACTGTCACTCCAGGGTGCATCCCACAGGATCACCAGTGCTGCTGCAGAACCTGCTCCAGGTGGGCTCCTCTCCCTGTGGGGCCACAGGTGCTGCCAGCAGCCTCTGCAGCAGGGGCTGCCCACGGGATCACAGCCTCCTTCCTGCCTCTGCTGCTGCAGTGTGGGCTCCTCAGGGCTCCCCGTGGGCTGAGGGGAGCCTGAGCTGCTCCCGCCTGACCTGTCCTGCAGGGCTCTTCTCCTCTCCCCTCCCAGCACCTCTTGCCCCAGGTGTTGTTCCCCACGGGTTTTTCCCCACCTTTTACCTCTGTTGTCCTGAAGGTGCCAGTGCCACAGGTGGGCTCAGCCTTGGCCAGCAGTGGCTCTGCCCTGGAGCCAGTGGCATTGGCCCCACGGGACACAGGGGAAGAAGCTTCCAGCAGCTTCTCACAGAAGCCATCCCTGCAGCCCCCCTGCTCCCCACACCTGGCCACACAAACCCAGCAAAATCTGGTAAAGAAGCTTTAATATTTCTCTGGGTTCACAGCTGTGTGAAACCTTTGCTGCTCTCATAAAAAGTCACTGTCAGTTTGACTGCAGCCCCTTCGAGGTGGAAGAAAACATACATTTAAAAGTCTGTGTTCCTATGTTCCTGTCAAGCATTATCAGTAAAGATACAGTGTGTTTATCAGTGTGATTTTGAATAAGCTATGTGACAAATGTGGATTATAAGCAATAGTGGAGTAGTTCTGTTTCATCTTTAAATATTAGATATAGTTAAATACAAAAATACTAAAAATATTAAATAAAATGGTATAATTTACTCTGATGTTCCCTTAGAATATCAGCTATGAGCACCCCTTGAATTTCCCATGGCACTTTACTACAACACCTCGCTGATAAAAAACATATTTGTTGTAGCACCTGCTCTGAGTTGTCTCAGTTTTCTCTGAGTTTCCTTTGAAACTGTAAGCACTTCCCTGTATTGATCTTCTTGTTCCATGTGTGCTGATGTTACATCAATCGATAAAAACAAGTTTATGCTTACATAATGCTGCAAGTAGTCTCCAGAGTTTGAAATTGACAGCATATTGTTGAAGGGGAGGAAAGAGACTGCTGCCAGGGAGATGTCATTTGTTTCTTTTTAAATACGAGTCACAGTGACCCTGGCAAGAGAATAACCTCCCGAAAGTGTTTAAAACATACCTGTTATAGGTCAGTGTTGAAAGCTCTGACAGTTTGCAAAGTACTGTGTTTAGGACAGCTGACATTTATTAAAAGTGGGAGAAAAGACTTCATGCAATGTTGGCTGAGGCCAACATACATTAGAAACTTTGTGCCTAAGTGCAGAGATAGGGTTCACTGAGGCCAGGATGTTTTGTAGCATCATTTCAAAGAACTTTTACCTTGGGTGCAAAAACAAGCCTGCTGAGAACATAAGTGGTTACTCTTGATTCTTTGTGGACTCACTCAGTCCTCTCCAGATTTAACTATGTCCTTTGTCAGATACAACAACAAATTAAGTTAATTGACGTTTCGTGGAAATGCAAACTTCTGTCTCGTACTTGAAACTTTTCAGAACATAATGCTGTTCCTTTAGTGTGGCTCTCTGCCACAAAGATCCATTTTTGTTTGGTGTGGTTTTCAGCAGAAGAACTGCATTGGGACAGCACCTTTTGTACCACAGCTTTTCAATATACAGAGCCCTGTTGAGAGCCAGGAGGATGCATTTGACTGCAGTGAATCTGAACCCAAAATCATGTTCACCCCACAGATAAACAGCCCAGGCACCGCTCTTTACCCACACCAAGGTTAAAGGCTTGCTGTCTCAGGGTGGGTGGGCAGAAAGGTGCTCAGCAAGCACATGCAGACTGTTTGCTCTCGGTGTATTGTGAGGGTGGTTACCTGGCCCCTGATACTTGCCCAGGGTAAAAATAAGTCTCTCATACTGTGGTTTGAAGAGAGAAAAAAACTGTGTTCCAAATGCATCTTTCCCATGTTTTGTTTACTCCTGTACCTCATTGATGAATGATTCCTTGAAAAGCCATAGATTCTCATTATGTCCAGTACAGGGGGAAATGTCATGTTTTTACCCGGTTCCATGCAGCTAAGTGCAATGAACAGCATCATGAGTGACAGTGTAATTACCAATCACCAAGAAAAGTCTATACAGGTATAATTTAATCCCCCTCATTCATGCTTTACCAGGAACAAACTGTTCCAAACATATTAAAATCTTAATTTTCAAATATAATACTAGATTTAACAAGATAGCTAAAACCAGAGGGTTTGCATAAAAAGTCAAAAACAAACATAAATGTTCTTATTGCTTGTCTATTACTCATTATCTCTTATCTGACAGTGGACAGCGATTTCCATTTGGCTGTAGAAAGCTGATGTTTTCAGTAGTGTTAGAGCCACGGTGTATTCAAGGTCAGAGCTGGGAACATTCCAACAACAAATCTCTATCGTGGACAGCAATCCATGGAAAAGAAAGGTACACTCTGAAAATAAGTTAGCTAATTTAGCAAATAAAATACTATTAGTATTTATACAGAAGAGCAGGGGAAAAACAGGAAGGGGAGAATGGCAATGATTATCTTATTCAGGTTATCTGAGGGGAGCACTGGTAGCACTTGACATCTTAATGGGGAGCAGACAATTGTGTTGACTTCATCAGACAACAGCTAATTTGCTGGAGACTTAAACCTAAACCCAAACTTAGCCTGACTTAAAAAGTTTTGGTAGCAGAAGACAGTGGGAGCAGGCAGAGGCAGCAGCTGACTTGGAGGGAGGGATTGTTCTTTAATCAGGATCGAAAATTAGGTGAGCAGAGGTGACAGATGAGGTGACAAAGCCTGGTAAAGTACAAAACTGGGAGATGCCTCCCTTGTTATTCAGGTGTGCATTAGCTGTCTCTGCTTGCCCTGGAGGGCTGTAGGAATAAAGCCAACCAAGTTAGGCTGGCTGAAAAGTCTGAAGAGCCAGGTCCTGAAACAGAAAAGTGGAAGAGGAGAAAGAGAGCTGAGAAGAGGAAATTGATGTTTCTTAGAAGGATACATGGTCTATGGTGTTGGTTTGCCCTGTAGCTATAATTACTAAGAAAACACTTTAAGAGTGCTGCGGGGTTAGCACCTTGAAGATGCTGTGACAAAGAATGTCACTAGAGAGGGATTTACAGGATTTGGGCGTTTGTGTGACTGCCTTTGTCAGCTCCACAGAAATCCTCAGCTGGAGCTGCTCTCCGGAAGTGCCTGCTCTACACCCGGGAGCGAGAGTCCCATCCCAGAGCCTCCCGTGCCCAGGGGCTGTCACTGTGCCCAGCCCCGTGCTCTTCTGCTTCCCTCGGTTCTGGGACTGCATGTGGGAAACCTGCTCTTTTCCCTGCCTTCACTTGTTTTCAGCTGGCTCTGGGGTGATCCTGGGTTTCTGCAGAATTTTGTGTCTCCTTTCTGTAATATCAAAGCAAAACTCATACCAGAAGCCTTTTGTTAGATTAACTGACATCATTGGAAAAAGAATAGATGAGCTCTTAAGCTCTATTCTGATTACATTTTCAGGACTTTTTTTCGAGTGACTTGGATAATGGCTTACATTGCAAAAGTTGTCTGTTCATCTCCAATTAAATTGCGTGGGTTAAGATAGATTATCTTTTCTCATACATCTTGTTTTGCTCTTTTTATCATTTGATGGTTTAGCTACAGCATTTCTATATCCTCTTCAGTCCCTGAGCTGTAGTCCTCACCATTCTGTTCCTTATCTCTTCAGTTGTCCCATTGGATTGAAAATTTACAGAAATTCAGAGAATTGGGCTGATCAGGTATTTCAAATAGATGTCTCTTAAGTATGTGCTTATTTCTGATTAAGTGGTGGTGAAGTGTTTTTCTTGAAATTGGGCCATATATTTGCCTAAGTAAACAAAGCTGTAGGCATGAAAATAAATATTTTGTTAAGTGATGTCTGCTGTGGAAAAAAAATGGAAAAGTAAAGGCAAACTGAGAATAAACAGAACCTGAGAGGGCAAGAAATAAATTATACACCATTACCTATGGAGCCCTAAATCAATCTCTTTTCCTTCCTTGAGCAGTTCAGTTTAATAAGTTCCTAACACCAAGCAGAATCTTCTTCAGTAAGCAAACCATTATTCAAAGGCATAAAATCATTTATAAATTATGTCATTGATTTAATTGAGATGGACACTTGCATGAAAACAGAAAATTTTGATGTTCATGCTTCCTGAAAATGCAGTTTTCCACAAAAAACTCTGCTGGGAACACTCACATCGGTTTTGGACAGCTGTCCCAGTGGGTGGATTACCAGCCCTTCACTGGAGATCCCTGCTTCACCTCAATAACTCAAAATGGATTGGGCCACTGAATTACACTAAAGCTTGTTCAGTTGTACTAAGGAGCACTTTAGAAGCATTTAGTCTTTTTAGTTCTATATCAGTAGCTCATTGAACATGTCCAGAAAAGCTCCTGGAAATTATTTCTTTTGAAAACGGTTGGAAAAAGAGCTTCATTTTCACAAGAGCACTTTTAATCACTGTACCTCCTCTTGTTCGGTTTTGCTCAAAAAGATTAAAATTTAGATCTGGTCCCATCAGTGGTCCTAGGTGGAAAACCTCATTAATGTAACATATCTAAGTTTAGAAAGATTTATTTTTTTCTAATTAATTTTAAATCCTTTTTTTCTCATGCTGTTCAGTTGTTTATCATGGTAGAAGGCAACCCATTTGACTGGAGTTCTTTACTCACTGAGTATTTTTGTGCATATTGCTATTTTAGCAGTCAAAATTGATTTCTTTAGTGTTGATTCTCAGTGGCTCTCATGAAATTATGGTTATCTTTCCAATGGAGTCATGTAAATTCTGTTCCTTTTGTTGCAGACCAGTTTCACCTTTTTTTTTTTGCACAGTTCACTATATTTTTTTCGTAGTATGTAATTCAGATTCTTTTAGAAACTGCTCCAGACATAGAAGTACAGCCAACATTCTGCTGCAATCTAAACAACCATTTATAAATGTATGTATGAGAAAGATTCTGCTCTAAGGATGTTCACAGGCTGTGGGAGCTGGCAAAAGATAGTTATCCCCTGAGCCTGCTGATTTATAGCAGCCAGGAAGGTAGCACTTGAATTGTGCAGCCTTGCAAAGGCTGGTGCCCGTGGAACAAGACATTTATTGCAATATATTCTCTAAAGCTGTTAGAGGGAGCCCTGCTTCCGTCACCAGCCACAATTATTCCTGCAAGTGTCACAAGTGCAGTTCCCACACACACTCAGTTTTTTAATCGAAGTACTTGGCAATAAACCACCAAACACTTCTGAGAGATTATTTATCCAGCAGAAAGCTCCACGTCCCAAATAGCTAATCAAAGCATGCTTGATGGAAACCAGGAGATACCTGGGCACCGGCATGATCTGCCTGGAGGCAGAGGGTCACACCAGAGCCTGACAGGCCCACGGAGCAGGGACAGTGCAGTGCCACGTGTGCCTCCAAATTGCCTGGGAAACAAACCAATAACATAACAAGGCTCTTCTCTAGATTTTACACCGCACGCATGGGGTTTTTGTGAGACACTTCATAGACTCCTAATTCCTTCTGTTTGGTTTTGGTCATTATTTTTGAAGCACAAAACATAGCACTCCACTTCTCTCTTAGATCTCTCAACTGATGTCTCTACATCACTACCATAATCCCCTTTCAAGAATTTGAACAACCAAGCAGCTGTGCCTGTTACATTTTAGATATATTTTTAAGAACACTGGTGTTTACAACATGAGCGCATTCCTCTCAGCAAACAGTTCTACTACAGTAAACATCTGCCTCTGTACCCAATGGCTTAGAATGTATTTAAGTATTTAATGTATTTATTTTTATTATATACCAAATTAGTATATCATAAAGACTTCAGGGTTTGGGGTTTTTTTCAGTCATCCCAAGTCATCCCTAATTAACTTAAACCAAGTTAATTAGGCTTCTATATTTTTCCATTCATTCACCATTTTGAAAATAATTCTATGCACTAATACATAATAAAGTAACTGAATTACTAGAATGGCTTATGTTACATCATACCATGTTCAACAATTTACACGGCAATGCATTAATATATAAGTAATTACATATGTAAGCAATGATGGCCCCTTCCCTTGAATGAGTTCTTGCTGGTGTAGGCTGAGGCTGGCCAGTACCAAACAGACACGATAGACTGTTTACAATTTCTCATGGGAAGCAAAATCCAAAACTAGGGCAGGGGGTGAGGATGTCAGATTGAATTTAACTATTTCCATTCCTTTCCTTTATCTTTCTGTGAACAAAGTGGAGCCGCTGACCTGGCTGATTGCCAGAATCCCCAAGGACACAGGAAAGGCCCGACTGTGGCTGATGACACTTGGGCCCCACAGGTGTGCCCAAGTGTCATCAGGTGCCAAGCCAGTGCTTTCAGCTCTGAGACTGCCTTCCCAAAGCAGGCTCCTGGGCTCCAGGCTGCAGTCCAGCACTGGGCTTCCTGCAACTTGCTGGCAACTGGTGTCCAGAAAACTAAATATGTCATTTTCCTGCATGCCTGAGCACAGTTTATCAAGAATCACCCACCTGGGGCCACGCTGTGATCTCAGAAATGCTCATCAGGTTGTGGCTTTGATGAGCAGCACCTGAGGGGCTGAGCTCCTCCTAAGCTACCAGAGACACTGTCTGCTCCCAGGATCTGGGGCTGGCTGATGAGCAAGTCCAAGTGGATGAACATTTTCCTTGTTGAACATTCAGAGAAAGTTGCCAAGCAGAATTGCAATCTGGATGGGACATTACTGTGACTAATACTGTGACCCTACAAACATTTGTCCTAAGTGAGTCCTTCCCTGAGGTGGGTGGCATTTCCCACAGCCCATAGGCCTGTGAGTTACTGTCATGCTTCTAGTAAATTCTACAGAGTTCTTTGTTAAATTCTTTGAACTAGGCTATTAATTCAGTGCCACTATGTTTAAGTGCTGTTAAAATCTTCAGGCCTAAATCTTTGGTCAAGTGTGAGGCTATGTTTTGCAGGGAGGTGCATTCTGAACCTGTAAATCAGTGACAGGTCTCCCTTATCCCTTTGCATCCTCACCCTTTCCCATTCTTACTCTTTCTCCTGTCCTCACCCCCCACATATACCACTTTCATTTGATTTTAATTTTAGATTGACTGTTTCTAGATTTTGATCAAGTTCTGTGCTTGAACTTTGAGTAGTAGAGTGAAGCATGTCAATGAACTGTGTTGCACCTTCACTTTTATGTTAAGCCTGATTTGGCAATACCTTTTCCAGTAATTCTTTGAGCAACCTAAAAACATCTGTTTGTGACAAACATTTTTAGTTAATTAAAATTGTTATTAGAATTCTGCAACCATGGAACTTTCTCCTAGTACACGTCCAGGTAACTCAACTGTCAGTGAAATAGAGGAGAGGGTTATCAAGAAATGTGATAAACAAATATGCCATGTGCATATGCAAACATCTTCTGTGTTTTATAATAAAATTTCTGCTTCATAGATGTGTTGCCTGCTCTGGCTTTCCAGTCTCCTTCACTTTTAGCAGGAACTTCTTGATACCAGTAGTTGTTTTTCTATCCAACCAAGAGTATCCATGGTGATGTTTATAAGAAAAAAATCTAATTATCTTCATAAAAGTGTTCTTCCAAGAGCTTGTTTGATACGCAGGGGTTTTTTTGGGTTTTTTTGGTCAATGATTCATGTTGGCTATCAAGCTCAACAGCACAATGCAGGCAAGGATGGAAGGAGGAATAAGAAAGGGGACATTTAGAGCTGCAAGAACTACAGAAGTGGTACTGTTTCAGCAGCAGGAGTGCTGGTATATACACAAGTGTACAGTGCCTCTCCATCTCACAGAATTAACCAGCAACAGGACTGTGAAGAGCAGTAAACTCCTCAAGAGCGGGTGCTCAGTACACAAGTTTTTCTGAGGCTGCATGGCAAAGACTGAGTATTAAGAATATGGATGAGGTAGGGGAGAAAAGAAAACAACAATGATTAGAATCACGGGCAGAAAAGCCCCAAAACATCTGTGGACATTCTCCCAACTTAGTTTTTGAAAGAGAAGGTTAAAGAGCAACTGAGGAACCTTCCCTTGGAATGTTGTTTGTCTTAGTGGCTTATTCATACCATTTATGCAGCTCTTAGTCATGACGGCTTCTCATTGATCCTGACGTGCACTTTTAAAAAATAGCAAGGCACAAATCCCCTTCACACTGCTCCTGGAACCTTCTCTCCCTGTGTTGCCGAGCTCAGTGCTGTGCAGCTGGGTGCTGTGCTGTGGTTTGCTGCTCATTGTCTGGCCGTAGTGGCTCGTTTGGCTGCCGCTCACCCTCACCTGCCCTGCTGCACTCACCTGGCAGCTGTGTGCTCGCACTGCTCGGCGAGGCGGCCGTGAGGGCTGCCTGCAGGGTCTCACACGGCCCCGTATGAGCAGCAAGGACACCCTGCCAGGTGCCCTCCAAGGAAACCCCCCTGGAGCCTCTGGGGACCATCAGGAGGGCCTGTGGCTCACAGATGCGTGGGAGAACACGCCGTGAGCACCACCAGAGGCACACAGCAACTGCAGAGAGCAGAGCGCAGCGCAGGGATGGCAAGGGTCAGGCTGGCTGCTCCAGAGCAGCCGTGCTTCTGCGACCTGCAGACCTCCTGCCATGAGCAAGGAAGGCGTGGGCAGGGCCCGCCTGGATTTCTGCAGAGAACATCCTTGCTCTGTGTCCCAGAAGATGCCCACAGGCTCTCAGTCAGAAGCGAAGAGGCTCAGGCAGCTGCTCCTGGATAGCCTGGAAGAAACAATGCCCAGAAGGGGTCTCACTGCTGTACACCAGAGGAGAAGGCACACACACAGAGCTGCATCCTTCCAGCAGCTCTGTGTGACAGGGAACGACCCAACGGGCACAGAGCCAAGGTTCTGAACCCCGGGAAGCCTCTGAGGGTTGTCGAGCACCGGCACAGGCTGCCCAGGAAGGCTGTGGAGTCTCTGTCCTTGGAGGCATTAAACAAATGGTGGCAGGGTGTTCCTGGGCGATCAGGAGGCTTGGACTGGATAACCTCCAGAGATCTCCAGCCTCAGCCAGACTGTGTTGTGGAGGCGTCCTAAGCTTGCCTGGAAACCAAGAAGTGTCTTTGTGCTTTGAAATTTCACAGGATTCTAGCCTGTGAAACTAAGCAGGAATTACTTCAAAGTCAAACTTGGTCACACCTGAGGGAAGCTTCTCCTTGGGCTCAGCTTCCTCTCAGCCCCGTTAAATCCTGCCTGGGTGGCTGGAAGCAGTGTGGTGGTGAGGAGGGTGTTCAGTGTATTGTTCCTCCATTGGCTGCACTGACAGGAGATCACAAAGCACGGCCAGGGAGCCCTCGGTTCTGCCTCTGTCCAGACGGTCAGGAGGTGTGGGGTGACGGGGTGTGTGTCGCTGTGAGTGTGGGATGGTGTGAGAGAACGGGGGATGCAGGTGTGAGGGTGTGTGGGGTGACAGGAGGGGCGAGGGGTGGGCAAGAGCAGGGTGGTGTGGGGTGTGTGGGGTCTGACAGGTCTGAGGGATCTGAGGGGTGTGTGGAGTGTGGGGGGTCTGAGGGATGTATGGGAGACGAGGAGGGTGAGGGGTGTGAGAGGTGTGTGGGGTGTGAAGGATATTTGGCATAGGAGAGGTTTCAGGGGGTCTGAGGGGTGTGTGGAGTGTGTGGGTTGTGTGGAGTGTGAGGAGGGTGAGGGGTGTGAGGGGGTGTGTGGGGTGAGAGGGGTGTCTGGGGCGTGAGGGGTATTTGGGGTGTCCGGAGTGTTTGGGTGTGGATGTGTGGGGGTGTGAGGGGCAGCTGTGGGGTGCTGAGGGTGTGAGGGGACACAGCCGGGTGTGAGGGGCTGTGGGTCCGGCTCTGGGGCTGAGGGAGCAGCCGTGGGGTGCTGAGGGTGTGAGGGGACACAGCCGGGTGTGAGGGGCCGTGGGTCCGGCTCGGGGGCCGGGGAGCGGCCGTGGGGCGCAGGGCGGGCCCGCGGGGGTGGGCCCGGGGGGGGGGGCTGCGCGGGGCAGCGGCTGTGGAGGGGCAGCGCAGCCCCGCCGAGGCCGAGGGCGGTGCCGGGGGCGGCGCTCGGTGTCCCGGCGCTGCCGAGTGTCCCGGTGTCGCTGGCGCCGCCGGGAGCGCCAGGAGAGGCGGCTCCGTCCCGTCCGCCCGCCCGCAGCGGAGCCGAGCGCGCAGGGAACGGCGCTGCCGCCTCGCCGCCGACGGCGCGGTAAAGTATTTAAACTAATTCTCGCAGCCTTCTTCTCGTGCTCGTGGTGTCTGCGTGTTGCTGCTGTGTGTGCTTCTCGCTGCCGAGAAGTTTGCGGTCCCTGCTCTTTCCCGGCTCCGCTGAGGGAGCTCTTTAGAGCCGTCAGGTTGCGAGTTGTGGTGGAAACTTTGGGGTGGTGGTGGCGGAGCAGTTTTGGCAGCGTTGGAATGGGAATTTTTGTAAGTCAAAAGTAACTCGTACGTGGTAAATTTAAAGTAGCAAAGCAAGTTTTTACTACCCTGACTGAATTTGTCAGGTTTAATGTGTATATGAAGAATCATAAAAATACCGAAGTGCTCATGCTCTTTGAGTGTGAAAGCTTTTTTCCGAGATGAGAATCAATGACAATTTCACTGGAATGATTCTAGGCTCTCTAAACACAACTGTGAGAGCTTGTTTAACAGTGAGGGTGCTGAGGCTCGGAGGGCAGGAGATCTGGCTCTCACAGTAAGCAGGTGAGGAATAGTTTGCAAAGACTCCTTCATTCATATCACGCATACATGACACTGTTGCCTTCATTTGTTTATTTGTTATAACGTCGATGGGCTCTTTTCCCCTCAGTGCTGTGATTAGACTATTAGGTTCAGAACCAGGTTTTCATACTATGAGGTGCCTGGTGCTATTTTGTCTCAGAGTACTTTCCAGGACAATATTGCTGTTTGAAAACAAAGCTAAGCCCTTTCTAAACAGCACAGTGCAGGAATATTATTTGCACAAGAATAAGAGGAATTTGTGGGGGATTTGACAGACCAGCCCATGATTCAGTGTCACACACTGAGTTGCCTAAGTTCCTCATTCCTCAAACTGCTTTAAAGCTTGAAGATGCTTTCAAAGTTTGCCTCCGCAGGTGAGAGGCACCTGTGTCAGTCCGGATAGCTCAGGAACTCTTGGATAGCTCAGACATGGCAGTTAATTAAATTTAGGAATGCTGTATAGTCCCAATCTGTTCAGCACCGATCTGTGATGAATTATCCAATTAATTACTATTTTAGGGAATCTGCTTGGCCGGTGGTCTTCCACTTCAAAAAAGCCAGCTGTGGGGCTTTTGGAGCAGGTTGTAGCCAGTCCAGGTGTGATATGATTAACAGATGAAGCCGTGGCTGTCATCAGCCCTCGGGAGTGTGTTCTGCATTGTGTTGTTCCAGTTGTGAACCTGTAACACTTTCTTTTGATGGTAGAGAATCTGATTCTGAAGAATTTGGGTGTTTCTCTTCCCCATTTCATGAATCTTCTCTTCACTTTTCTCGGCACAGAAACATCTCAGGCTTTCTCCAAGCAAGCCCATACCTGCCAACCCCATTTACTCTCACTTTCCAACTTCAGCTGTTGTCTTAGGTCAGCCTTCCCCCCCTCAGACCTGCTGAAGTCGGCAGAAACAGCGGATTTCAGCAACAGGAGGGGTTAGAGGAGATGTCACAGAAGCAGCCTCACCTTCAGCCCTGACCTGCTGCACCACTTCAGGTAGCATTATTCTCTCTCCATGCCTGTTCAATATTTAATGTTCTTTTGGCCGTAAAAGGGATTTCTACAGATGGAAAGGCTTATGTAATAAAGGCTATATGCTGTCACTTAAGTAAAGTTAAGTATCAGAGGAGCTTTAGATAAATAGGAAAGAAATGTAACATCACCAACAACTTCCAGGTAGGTCAAAACCAGGGGAGAACACAACCAGAATTCCAACATGTGTGTTATGTACCAGGTATTTCTCTGCAGTTTCCTTCTGGAAACCTAAATGCACAAATTGATTGGATACATTTATAAAAGACTTTACAATAATCGTGAATACATTACTTGTCAAAAGTACACATGAAAATCATAATAATGATTTGCACTTTAATGAAAGCTGAAATAGACAGTACTGAGTCCTGTACTTTTATCATAATGGAGTGAATCCCTAAAGTAATTTCGATGCAATTACCTTTTAAAAATGTTTTATCAAGATAGAGGGGTGAAAAAACAAGCGACCAGTCAAAGTCAGATTTCCTCCCCAGATTTCCAGGGAGTAAATCTGACTCTCATTTTTTTTGCTTGTTGGACTTTTGGAACAAAGTATATTGAGATCATCCTTCGATTTCCGTATTCACAGTAAAACAGAATTAAATTGCTGCTTTTCAGTAAATCACCATTACTAGTGTTTTCAGTGATGAATAAAAATGATTAATTAATTGTCTTTACAGTTAAACCAGTTAAACATTTTTATTTCTCTAGAAAGACATTTTAAATAAATGAATGTAATAATTTAATGCATATCTAATCTTGTATTGAAGTAATATTGCTGTGCCAATTATTAAAGACTGATTTTTTTTTTCTCTCTAAAGGTTTTCCCTACACACAGGTAAGCAAGCACATACAAGACAAAGAAGTTTTAGCTGCATGTCTGCAAACTTATATGACTGTGTATTGTTATTTATGAATGTATGTTGTTATGTATGTTATTTATGCTTAATGTTATTTAGGCTCTTAATTTTTTGTGTGAAACCTCCTGATTCTCTTTGATGTTGTCAAATGTTTCTTTTGTTGTAGAGCTGATACTGTCTACTCAGGCAGAAGACTGTGTAAAGGACAGTCAAAAAGTAAGAAGGTGACAGTCATGCTTTAATCTTACATAAACACTATAATTATATTGAAGGGTTTTTTTAAGTTTTCAACACATTTGTTGTAAGTCTAAGGGAGGGGGGAAACCTTTCATCTTTTCTTCCCTTCATAGTTTTTTCACAAAATACGAGGGTGTTTCCAGGAGCAATTAGCGCAGTTAAACCCTCTGTTCTTTTCTCCCCATTTCCTTCTCCTTCCCTGGGGACCCGTGTGCTTTCTAAGGCAGCCCAGTGAGGCTGTGAGGGCAGGGCAGGTGCCGAGGGCAGAGCAGGGCCATGGAGGCAGCGGACGTGCCGCCCGAGGGCTACTCGCTGATCAAGGCCGTGTACCAGCGGCGGCTGCGGCTGACGCGGCTGCTGATCGACGGCGGCGCCTACGTCAATGAGAGCAACAGCCGCGGAGAGACCCCGCTCATGGTGGCCTGCATGACCCAGCACGCCGACCTGCAGAGCGCCAGCAAGGCCAGGATGGTCAAGTACCTGCTGGACAACAAGGCTGACCCCAACATCCAGGACAAGTCGGGCAAGACGGCCCTGATGCACGCCTGCCTGGAGAAGGCAGGCCCCGAGGTGGTGTCGCTGCTGCTGATGAGCGGCGCTGACCCCAGCCTGCCGGACCACTCCAACTGCTCCGCGCTGGTGTATGCCATCAACGCTGCCGACAGAGACACCCTGGAGCTGCTGCTGAAGGCCTGCAAGGCGCGAGGGAAAGAGGTCATCATCATCACCACCGACAAGTCTGCCTCGGGCAGGCAGAAGACAAAGCAGTACCTGAACGTGCCTCCTCCAGACCTCGAGGAATGCACTTCTCCAGCTGACTGCACCTCCCCGTCACAGATAGAACCAGACGAGGGTCCAGAAGACCCATTCAGCTTTAAAGAGCTGTATGGTGGGCAGCAGGGGGACAGCTCCTCTGAAAGAGTGCCACTGATGACCAAATCCAGCTCCACACCAGCACGGTTCAAGCTGACACAAGTGCTGCAGTGTGATCCGTGGCTGAAGTGCTGTCCAGCAGTGTTCCAGCAGAGGAAACTTGCTTCTCCACAAGAACTCCAGTGTATCAGTCCCATGGAAGAGCTCTCCTGTAAAGTCGGTGGCCTTGACTTATGCAAGAGTGTCACCTCCAGTCATGAAAGTAGAGACAGGAAGGACACTGCTCAGGTACTGAGAACCTCTGATCAAACCATGTCAAGGAAAGCACTGCGTGATGCAATAAACTATCAGCCTCCTTTTGTTGAAGAGAAACATAACCCCAGTGAGATTCCCATGGGCATGGATGCCAGTTTGGGACAAATCAGCTTACTTTCAAACCTTGGCAGCATTATCAAGAAGGGAAGTGGAGAAGCAAATTACAACATCTCTGGTTCTCAGTTAACCAACAGTCTGATTCCTGCTGCTGATACCAAAGGTAGTAAGTCACCACAAGGAAATAGAGAGATTCTTCCTACGTACCAGACTTTGTTACCAAGTCCAAGAAGAGGTCTGGAGATGTCTCCTGTTTCTCCAAGAGGCAGAAATCAGGCTCCTCTAGGGGAAGAGGGATCAGGAGCCTTAGTGCTGGATCAGACAAGGCCAGGTTTTCTGCCTCCACTGAATGTGAGCCCCCGCCCCCCAGTTCCAGAGCTCACTGTCATAAACACAGTGTCTGGAATGATTTCTTATGGACAAACTCACTTAGCCCCCCCAGGATCTGCTTTCCCTAAGGGGACCAAAGAGACGAATCTGATGCGGAGGAGGCCCTATGAGCAGATCACAGTCTGAGCAGATTCAGCAGTCACTGAATCTTTAACAGGAGAGCAAAGGGGATCTTTATGACATGTAAATATTCACTGCAGTTCTTGTCTGTAATGGTACGTATCACAAAATAGAGCAGGTCTGTGATGTAGTGTCTGCCTCAGGATGAGTGGTACAGCTCAGAAACTAAATGAAAAGACATCTAATGAGGCTGTCCTCTGCAAGCTAAGCAGTGTTTATTTTGCTGGTTTTGTAAAGTTTTCAGCTTGCCTGTGATAGACAACCCACAACAGTCCTTAAGCGTTGCAGTTTTCATTGCAGGTTGTAAATACTACCCCTGCAGGCTTTCCCCAAACACACACCCTTGCAGCACCCAGAGAGGCGGTGCACATGGAGTTTGGGACCCCGAGGCGTTTGTCTGTGATGCCGGACCCCGGACTGCCTGTGTCCAGGTTGTATATACACAGAAACCCAGAGACAGCGGCGTGCGGCGGGGCGGGTGGCAGCAGGCGCACGCCGGCCGTGTCTCCTGGCCGCAGCAGCCTCGCAGACACGTCACAGCTGGTGACACAGGTGTCGCAGGGCTGTGCTGCCCGCCGAGCCCGGCTGCGGGCTGGCAGCGTGCCCCGAGCCCGGCTGGCCCCGGGAGCCGGCGGTGGCAGCCCCGGAGCTCTGCAGCGCTGCCGGGAGCCGGCAGGGCGAGTGACCGACCTGCCCGGGGTGTGCCACAAGCCAGCCCCGCTCAGGCTGTCCCGGGCACCGCGGGCTGGAATCCCGCTCTGGAATCCGCTCCAGAGAGATTCTTCTATTCAGGAAAGCGAGAAAAAGCGCTTTTATTTGGGAGAAGCGAGGGTGCGGGGGGCAGAGCCTGCACCTGGAACAGGCTCTGTAGCCTCCTGCAGTTCTGGAGCCCCCAAAAGGAGACCTGCCCGGCAGGCTGGGGCAATCTGCCCCAGTGACAGCGCTCCTCACCGGGGTACGGACACCGGGACACACCCGGCGTGTCTGCACACACACACATTTGGGAGCAGGGAGGAGCTCTGTCCTCCTCTTCAGACAGACCCAAAAAAGATAACCCAACAGCTTCAGGGAAGGTGAGGCCCTGGCACAGCTTCCCCAGAGAAGCTGTGGCTGCCCCATCCCTGGGAGTGTTCCAGTGGCTTGGAGCCACCTGGTCTAGTGGAAGGTGTCCCTGCCGTGGCAGGGGCCTTGGAATGAGATGGACTTTTATTTCAGATGGTTTCCACCCCAAAACACTCTGTGATCCTGTGAGTCTAATTATGAAACTCACCTGGGAGATGGAAGCCCACATTCTGCCTAATTTGAAACAGGGGGCTGAATTTCCCACAACGGGAAAGCAGTCCTCTGCAGCCTCCAAGCTACTATGTATTTTTAAGTATCTCTATCTAAAAATCTTTCTTTCCTTTAGTGTCTTGTGATTCCAAGTATCTCCCTTGTCTTTGTGTGCATCCCGTTGATGCTGGATTTCTGGTATTGCATTTAGCATTTCGATCTCATCTTCTAAATTTTGAGAAAAAGTGAATGTGTTCTGTTTTGTTGTAATTTACAGAAATTAGTTGTATTGAAATTGTGTCTGTGTAATGTGAATTTCAGTATACTGAAATTAGGTATTTATTTCCTGAAAATACTGAGTGGGTATGTTGCAGCTTCAGTCAAAGTTCACCAAATCTGACATTGCCTAAAAAAAGCCTGTAATGTTATTTAGCTTTGCACTTAGTAGGAGACAATGTAACGGGGATCTTAATCATAAAACAGTGGTAAGGGGATCTTAAACACAAACCAATTTAAAGAGGATCGGAGACATAAAACAATTTGAAGGGGATCATAAACATACAAATATTTAATGGGGATCATCACCATAAAACAATTTAATGGGGATTCTAAACATTAAACCATTTAAAGGGGATTATCAACATATATTCTCTGTAAATAACTTTTTTGGAGTATTTGTTTCCATTCAGGTTCTGCCTTTTCCTTCAGGAGATTTTCCTGGATCAGGCCCTGTGCACACCAGGTACAAAAAAGGATTATGTGGACATATTTTTGTGATACAGAAATTATGTGGAACAACATATGTCAGTATTAACTGAGTACAAATTAGTCCCTACACAGATTACACTTTCCAAATGTTTTTATGATAATACAAAAGGAAATGGCAAGTTCTCAACCATTCATCTCATAGTGAAGTTAAATATTTGAAGGGGAAAATAGATCTTTAAAAAATAGAAATTCTTTCGTAGAAGAAATTGACTATCACCAGGAGTTCTAACTGGTATCTTTGCTGAGGGTATGAAGCCCAATTTATGCTGTTTTGATTTTAAAATTAATTATGTATATGGGACTATGGCTCCCTTACATGAAACCATAATTTTTCTATTAAATGCTCAGACAATGGAGGGAAGTGGCAAGTGTCTTGAAAAGGAAAGTTTTTTGGTAGTGTTACCAGTATTGTGTGATTGTGATGCAAAATAGTGTGAAGTGTTAATATTATTGTTTGTGTTACTGTTACAAGTGACCTTCAAAGGAAAAAGCTTTGTTCTCTTGCTGCTGTTATGCTGAATAAATAAAAGTTATTTTTCCCCCTCAGAGGGAACATGGAAATAAGCACATGCTTTTATTCACTACTCAGGAAATGATGAGTCATTGCAAAAGGTACTCAGAAGTGTTTCTTAGGCTGCCTCTGTACAAGAAAATGGGAACAGTTACTTCGATTTAATCCAATACAGCTAAATTTGTCCAGAGTATGGTGCGAGAGAGGCTCTCTCCACCTGCCGGAAGCTTCCTGCGGCTCCACTTGTGGAGCAGAGATGCACTTGTGTTATCTTTGAAGCCTGAATCCATGACATTTCCCAGCCACACCGATGTTCTTTTCAGCAAAGCACGGTCAGCCCGACCCGAGTGCCTGATGTTAAATCCTGGGTTAAAAACAAGCCTTTTCGGTGTCCTTGGCTGCACCGGGGCTGGTGGGGAGCAGGGCTGTGGCCCCACAGGCGACAGTGACACCGCGCTGAGCGACAGCCACACACCCCCAGGGCAGGCAGGATTTCAAACCCACCTGCTGGCTTGGGAAAGGTGGGAAACAATTCGGGTTTTTCCCTTCTCGCCTTCATTTTCTCTGCAGAATGCTGTGAAACCACACAATGAAAGGAACTTCAAAACAAATACTGGAGGCTTCACAAAAAGCAGTGATTATATAATAACTCCCATTATTTTGGTTTAAGAGATTTAAGAGCAGCAAGTCACTACACAAAAATGTCGTAAAGTAGCAGTTTTCAAGGTTGTGTTTAAGGCGCAGTGTTCAAAATATAGGCTTCAAAATATCTTTTCCTGCACATTTAATTTGGTTTTGCTTTTAAGGAGTAATTGCTTTGTTGTGATCTTTGTCTTTTACAACTACACAGCACTTCCAAAAGAGTATTGCCATAATTTGATGCAGCTATACAAGAAAAGCAGTGCCTAAGTAGGCACTAAATTTCCTTTTTTCTCCTCATCAATCCCATGTAAGACCTTTATCTCTCTGCATGCCATATACAGCACAACTAACTACTTTCCCAACTAAAGCAAGGGATTTACAAATATTCTTCCATTTTCACTGTAAAGTACTACTGGCACTGCACTAACTTCAAGGAAATCAGGTTTCATAACGAAACACCTTGAGGAAGCTCGGGGAGGTTTCAGAGTCAAAGGGATAAAATTGCAGTTGTCATCACTAAATATTCCCATAAAACACCCAGCTGTCAACCCTCCAGGAAAGACAATGGGTCTTTTACTCCTGTACACCAGTTGATCTTTTTTGTGGAAAAAGCTCCCCAACATACAGATATATATACACCCATATATATGTATATGTATAAATATGCAAAATTCCTGTTTCTCAGCAGCACCTGTTACCTGAGCCAGGCATCTCCTGGACTGATGACGCAGGCAGCTGCAGAGCTCCTGTTAATCCAAGGGTTTTGTTCCAAAATTATGTCCAGCTAGTTAAAAATGATGCTGGGATCTTATGCTGAATATCAGCAATATTTTCTAGAAATGTACACGAGGCTATTTATTCTCAAGTTCCTGAAACCCAGACACAGGCACGCTGAGGAACTGGAGTAAATTAGTGTATTTTTTCCCCGAAAGCATCAGCAATTTTGAACACTTTCATGACAGTTTTGCAAGCGGAGTGAGTTACAGCCTGTCTTCTCTCAAGAACGTCTTGGTTTTTAAAAATAAACCTGACCTGTACATATATTTTAAAACCACATTAATGTCTCCCTGCCAGCCCCACAGCAACACATTTTATTTTAGGAGAGCATTTGAATAACAGAGAAACAAAATCAAATTAATTTATTTATGTGCAAGTCAGACTAGACTGACATAAACAACTTCACAGGGGACTAGCAAAGATACATAGGTAAAATTACTTACAGAAATTCATATATATAGAATAATCCATACAGAATAATCATATTCACCACATAGCCATTTCCTGGTAATCCAGATGATGTCTTCTTTATTTTATCTGATTATCCTGTTTACTGACACCCACAGATATTGCTCAGATATACTTAAAAATAATTCTGTCAGTTGCTGGTGTTTTTACTTAATAGTTTAATGAGTTTTAATAAATCCCAGTACTTCAGGTGGGAACTGGTCAGTGGGAGGATTTCTAAACAGCAGAACAATGTGCACCTGTGGTCCCAAGGAGGCCCACCACTGAGAGATGGAGTCCTGCAAATCAGTGAATGCAACGCCTGCAACAAACCACAACTGAGGAATGACTCACTTCTCTAAACTCACTGTAGAAATCACACAGCCAAGCCCGACCCTTTGGTGGTTACTGCCACTCACTTTATGGGTGATTAAATTAAATCACGTACTCTGTTTAGTTATCGCAAGTATAATCAGGTAGTTTTCTTCCTTATGTGGAAAAATCTTTTCCTAATTTTTGGCCAAGCACACCTTAGCAGATGACCAAAATGAAGAAAGCTCTACCCCTCAATAATAGAAAACAACTATTAGATAAATCTCTCAAAGGAATAGTAGGTTACAAAAGGGAGTCTTGAATTTTACTGTGAGAAGACGATAATTCAAAATGTAGGATTAAGAAATGCAACTAACTTTTCTATCACAGCTGTACCAATGCCATGTGAGAGCAGTAAAAATTACTGTAATTTACTTTAGCACTAACAGCCTGTAAAATGTCATGTACAGTATCTGTTAGGTTAACAGATGATTTAACAAAATTCCACAGGAGCCTTGTGAGAGGAATGGGAAAAGGAGGACAAGAAGTTGCCAAAGTAATGCCTCTCAGGGCATTAGCTGTTATTCAGAAGCTAAGGTGTCCTCTGTGATTGTGGAAGAAAGCTTTGTTTTTTCTGGTATCATTTGTGGTGTTTGGCAGAAGCCAATCCCACAGGGCCGGTGTCTCAATCTGTGTGAATTTTGCACTGATGGGGACAGCGCTGTCACTGCTGCCACACCCAGCCCAGCGCACAGCACCAGCCAGGGCTGCTCGCTGGCACTGCTCTGGCACTGCCTGGGCACAGTGAGCACGGGCAGAGCAGCTGGCAGTGCCATCCTCCCCTCCTGGAGTGTGGCACCAGGGTCCCACGCCGTGAGCGGGGACAATGGGAAAGGCACTGCATTTCTGTTTGAGGGGCCTTTCTACACAGTGCCAAACCAAAACTCCTCCAGTAAGCACAGGCGAGCTCAACACGGCCCTTCTGGCAAGGAAACTGCATTTCTTTGAATAAAAAAATCCTCACATTTACAGGGGTTTACAATGTAAAGCACTATAAGGTCAGGCATTGCCTGCTTTGCATCTACTATTCTATGCCAATGGCTTTTTTGAATTCAGAATTTTGTGGCTCAAAAATGTCGTAATAAACCCTACTTTTATCAAAATTTTCTCGGATGAGAAGCAAGTCTTCTACAGAATACAGATCCGCCTTTCCTGTCCAAACAGTGAGGCTGTACCTATGTCCAGAAAAAGGGGGAAACAAACAAAACAAAGAGAAAAAGAGTATGTTAAGATAAAGCATGTAAACCAGAAAGACATTGCACTAACAGACTCCTAAAAATTCTCAGGATTACAGCGCCCTAACTTTAGAAATGTAACTAAATAAAAACAACTGCACCCCCAGACCAATTTATCTGTGATGGTTCTGCCAAACCTCAGAGAGATTTAAATAAAAACCCTCAGGTAAATATCCAGCAACAAAATTTGCCAGACTGAGCATTTAAGGTTTGATAAATTAATCAACAGTCACAAGCTGAGCCTCAAAACAGGAAATATGATGCAATCCCAGACGCAGGTGATCGTTGTGCTTTGTCACATCAGCAATGTGTAGAGATGCCACCTAACCCAATTCTCATTAACTGCACAGAACTTCTCAAAAAACACTGAAATCCCCCAAAGCAGTATTCAGTTAAAGCATTATTTCCACATCCTCCACATGACATATACTTCATTTTTCCCTTTCGTTTAATAAAACTGTATTCATTTTAAAAATGGATAAATGAACATTCAGTTGTATGTGAGCAAAACTGGCTCAGGAATTTCTGCCTTCTAATCATGCCACTGAAGAACCCCCCTGAGATTTATGAGGAGGTAAAAGAGAAAATCCTGGTATTTCAGTTGGAATGTTTGTATCCAATGATATTTGAGGCTGACACAATTCATAAGATACATTCTTAGTGCAATAACATTTCAAAATCAATTTCCCAGTTTTAACAGCTTAATTCTGTCTTGAGTCTTCATCATAAAAAAGAATATCAGCACTTAATTTGTCCACCCTGTTTTTTCTGAATAATTAGAAATTTTTTGGAGATTCCCTTAAGTTTTCTGTCTTGGGCTTTGACCTTGGTTGGAACAGTTTTATCAAACTCTGGGTAGGCATAGCAGTTGAAAAACATGAGTAAATGGCAATATGTGGGAAGCTGGTTTTATTCTCATTCTGTGACATGTGAATAATTTTTATAATGAAATGCTTAGGGGTTGGCAAGAATGATTTTGAAAGGAAAATGTAATTCCTGTATGAAAACCACGGAATAAATTTCAAGTGCCTCAGCAAAATTAATTAGCTTGGAGGGAAACACCTGACTTCCAATCTAGAAATCATCTTTGACATTTCTCAAAAATGCTGCAAAAGATATAAATAGCGAATCCAATATGAAGTCTTTGGATTGGATGAATTCCCAATTGCAACATCAAACTATTTAGTCTATTTAACTATGTTAGTCTCAGGAAATGTTTGCAGCAGAACTGGGTTCCACACCTACGCACCATTTAAAAGTCCTCATAGTAGGTAATGAAAAATAAGCTTCTGGAATTTAACTACTTTAAGAGAAATTAATAGTGGCCACTTCTGTCTGGGGACTCAAACGCTTTGAGGCCTGTGGGAGATGAAGCGCTGGGAGAAGAAGAATTTCCACATTTCCAATGCCAGCGGGCTGTGTGTGACGCAGAGCTGTCAGGACAGGCCAGGGCCCAGGGGCTGGCACTGCTGGCCCCTGGAGCTGAGGGATGCAGGGGGAGCAGCACTGACCTGTGGCACTGCTGCAGCAGCCACTGCAGCTGCGGGAGGGAGCTGGGCACCAGCGCAGCCCTGACCGCAAACGTCACCGGCTGGGACAGCGCCTGGCACAGCCGCCACATCTCCTGCACCACGGGCCACTCGTAGCCTGGGGACACACAGCGAGGGCACTCAGAGCTCACACCGCCCCTGGGGACAGACACAGCCCAAAACCTGCACATCCAGCGTTCCTGAAAACTACACAATCCCACCCCGAAACTGCTGCGTGGCTCTGAGCAGGAAATGTCCCAGAGGAAAAATGCAATAAATGCAATATCTACACGGAAAATGAACTTGCTGTGAAAACCTTTATTTCCCGTACTTTACATACACGCTTACTTACTTTACATACAGCTACAGAACGTGGCATTTTTAAGGTATCTTTGCCCTTTCTCTAAAAAACTCTGCTGCCACTGACTTCAATATGGCCTAGTTTAACATTGTCAGGGACCCTTTAAAAATAAAAGCATTAAGAAAAAATTAGGACAAAAACTTAAGTTAATCCTAGGAATGAAGATGTACATAAATCAACACACATAGACAAAAATATTCTGTGCCTAAAAATGCTACAATCAACAATCTAAAATACTGAAAGTGCCTGTCCTGGGGTTTTTATAAGGACTGGAGCTATTTCAAGTTATATTTACCTGTTCTTTTGTTTCTACAGGCTATGAAAATCCTATGACAATAGTTAATAACTTTTTCCTCGATTACTCAGACAGAACGTAGTGACTAAAAGAGTAAAAATGCACTAAATATTAAAAAAAGTTTTCTGGGGCAAGCAGCAACGTCTAGATGAAATCACTCAAATGAGCTGGTTTTCTTAAGTTTTATAGTAGAACCTCACTTAGTATTTCCATAAACTGAAATTTGGAATGGAGATAAAATGAAATTGTTTTCACGGGTTGCCCAGTATTTCTAATGCATTTTCCAGTAATTTTTTCCTGCACTTAAAATACCTGTGAGAAACCACTGAACACTTTAATAACACTGCAGTATATCATACAACAAAATACTACATCTTGCTAATGAGTAAGTAGCAATGGGAGTAGTGTATAACCCTGACAGGGCGGCCCCAGACAATACTGGAGGGGACTCTGCTTCTCATAACGAGAATTGCAAGAGGAAGCCTGTGAAAAAGACCCTATATTAATGAAAATTGGGAAGTTTACTGCAAAAATTCAAGTTTCCAAGAGAAATTAAATGTTAGGTATAAGGCTGACCCACAATTTGATTTCAGTGATCAAAAAAAGCCGAGATAAAATTCCACATTTTCAGCTGATCTGTTTTTCCTCAGGACGCATGCCAGGGCTCCGACCACCAGATCAATGCTCCCAGGCTTCAGGGACAGCCCTCCCTGAAACAGAGGCTAAGGAGTTTGTCCCTCAGAGGTGCTCAGCAGGTGAGAAGGAGCTGAAGCACAAACCAACTTATTTTAGGAACAAAAAGATGCGATCTTCACCCATCTGTGGTGCCACTGCCGCAGAGCGCTCTGTCCAACACCGCAGCACAGGACAGGGTCCCACAATCGCTGCAGTTCCCAGCCAGGACACGAGCTGGGGCTGCTGCGAGCTGCAGCAAAGGAAGCAAAGGAGCCCTGCCCTTACCTTGCCCGCGGTGGCAGCCCGTGGTCCAGCCCAGGGACAGGGTGGCATCGGGGCAGGAGGAGGTGACAGCGCCCAGGAAGGCGCGGGCGTCCAGCGGCGCGCAGCTCCCGCAGGGCCCCGGCAGGATGTCCCCGTTCAGCCACACGGGTCTGTCCAGGCACTGCCCCACCTGCCCCAGCAGCTCCAGGGAGGGTCCCACGGCGGCCAGGCTGTGCAGGACACAGGGCAGGGTCAGGGAGGCAGTGTCACCGCAGTGTCACCGCAGTGTCACCGCAGCCTCCGCGCCGGGCAGGGCGCACCCAGCGCCCGCTGCCATCCCCTGACTGCCCCTGCAGGAGTAAAACCCCCGAGTGCCACCCCTGCTGCCAGCACTTCCTGGCCTCACCTCACAACCCCTGACCTTGTCACCTCCTCACCTCAGGCCAGAGAAGGGTTTTAACAAAGGAACCCACTGCAGTCTCTAGCACTTGCGCTGCATCAGCCACGAATGCTGTAAATCCAGCCCAAAGAGGGAAAGCCACCTCTCCCTACCTTAACCACACTCAAAGTGGCAAAGATTTTATCACTATGTCAAATCCAGACTCAAAGCTACCTTCAGATCCATGCAAGGTGATGCACCCCTACTAGGAGACTAAAAAGCCCAACACAGACCAATTTAAGGCAACTAAAAGAGAGAAAAGGCACCCACTTGAACATTTAATGCCTGGTTGTAGTTTGTCCCACAGTTCCAAAATGTGGCAGCACACACAAGCCTGCCTGTCCAGTGATCATCTGACAGATAATTATTGAATTGTTACATATGAGCTGGCATCACTTGAGGAAACAGTACAGACACCCTGTGAGCATTTAACAAAACCTATGCTCACATATTCCTACTGTCCTGTCCAGCCACAAGAAAAAGCACAACTAGCTTTTTCCTACTTCTAGCCTACCAAAACTTTCAAAGCACTGTGGAAGGAAAAGAGATGGGGAACAGTGCGGAAAAGAAATGAACACCAAGAAAAAAATCTTTCTGTCACAGCCCATTAATTAATGCATGTGTAACATCGAGGAATTTAAAATCACCATGGGCAGAGTTCTGGAATTAGGTTAGTTCAGTCCCCTGAGCTGCTTGTCTTGTTTCCTCTGTAGAGTCACTCTGTGTATTTTGCCTTCCGTGCTGTTGGGAAGGCTGCACAGAGGCAGGAATTCCACTCACTGAGCTGAGCTCAGGCTCTCTAGGAGAAAAGCCAGTGATGGTGCTAAGGTGTGGGCTGCAGCATTTCTCACATAGTCTGCGGCCAGGACAGCTGATATCCTCACATACGCACGGGACTGTCAGGGCCAGAGGAATGCTTCCCCTTGTACTGCAAAGTGTAAGGTAATGCAGTGAGAAAAAAAAGCACAAAGCAAAATGGCAACACTGGGGAAAAAAAGAAAGAAGAAAAAAAAAAAAAGCAAAACGACAACAACAAAAAAATCCACTCCCAAAAACCTGCAAACCCCAGAGCACTGGTTTTGTTGCAGAGCATTTAGAAAACTCAGACTTAGAGCTGACTTAATGTGAAATGACTTTGACATTTCTGAAGTGGGACACTGAAGACCTTTTGCAGAATACATTAATTTCAGTAGCCAAAGCCAGCAGGAAATGTAATTATGTGGTCAATCGGGCTGATAGAGCAGAGATATAAAAAGTACTTTTTAAAGCATAATTGAAATAATCTGCAAAACTTCACCAATGGCATACAATTAACTATTATGCAAAGGAACATCAAATTCTGTTATCACTTATTTGACTCTATCTGCACTGCGTGATGTACTTATAAATGTTTTTATACAATAATTCTTTTATAATGCCATGTACTCTTAAAAGTTTTCTTGAATCACTCTACTTGGCTGTAAACTCCTTGTGGAAAAAAAATGAAAGGAAGATAGTTTAAAATTAATTTAAACAATAATTAACATGGAGGAGCAACTTCACCAAAACTCACAAACAAATGGCTACTGCTGTTTTTCCCCTTCTCTGCCCAGAAGGACACACACAGATCCTGTGACAATAAAAGGATTTAGCCTGCCCACGCTTTTTACTTTCATGAACTTTCACATGAAAACCGTGACTGTGTAACACAGAACCACAGGCAAAAATCACATTTTACAACTATCTCGTGGGGGGTTTCTGCATTTCTATGGAGTACTTAAGCACTGATGAAGCTCCTTGCAATTTGCTGCCAAAACAGACTGAGCACACGGAAACTGAGACAAAGCAAGAGGAGCTGAAGGGATGCACGTCTGGAAATCACAGCCCATTTCAAACTCTTCCCAGGCAATCTCCTGGGGCTTTCAGGTGTGTTTGCCCTCCGAGAAACGAAACAGCTAATGGCTCAAACTGTGATTGAACCTCTGAATGCTTAGTTAGCAAGGGCAGAGAAAGGAGCCTTCCAGAGAGGCACCAGGGTTTCACCTGCCCCATGGGAAGTTCTGCTCACAGCACCTAACTCACTGAGTAAAAAAAATATCACTACTTGTAGTTCAAAACTCTTTCAAAGGTTTTGTTCTTGCCATGCTTTGGGAATTATGGACTATGTTTCCACACGGATTATGCTTCAGTGTCGCAGACATCTTTTATGGAAAATCCCTTCCTTAGGATTTTGCCTCCTGAGAAGCTGAGAGGCCTCAGGAACAAAATGTAAACAATGGTTATCTGCTGCTGTGGGATGCAACAGGTGCATCTGTGATTGGTCTCACGTGGTTGTTTCTAATTAATGGCCAATCACAGTCAGCTGGCTCGGAGAGAGAGTCCGAGACAGCTGCCTTTGTCATCATTCCTTTCCTTTCTATTCTTAGCTTAGCTAGCCTTCTGATGAAACCTTTTCTTCTATTCTTTTAGTATAGTTTTAATGTAATATGTATCATAAAATAATAAATCAAGCCTTCTGATGCATGCAGTCAGATCCTCGTCTCTTCCTTCAGCACAAGACCCCTGCGAACACAGTCACACTTCAGAATGCTACACTGCACAATAAGGAGGAGTTTGGTCGACAACCAGCTGTAGAATTGTAACAGGTAAGAACGCAAACAACACAACAATCTTTGTGCTGAGGTACCTCTTGAAGTCGAGCTTGATGCCTTTGTTGGTGCTGCCCATCTGTGCCAGCCACTCCTGCAGGGTGATGTCGCTGTCAGTGTCCGGGGGGTGGGCCAGGATGGGGTCCCTGTCCCCTCCCCGGAGGACAACATCCACCTCCACCATGTGCACATCGCCTGGGGGTTGAGAAATCACACCTCAGCTTTCAGTGCTCCAGGGCAACAATGACCCAGCAAGTCTGCCCACACCAGCCCTGCACCCTCACTCCAGCGGGAGCTGCTCTCTGTGACACAAAAGATGCCATTCTGGGGGGTTCCCACCCACTAAAGTCTTTGCAAGCCTCCAGCCAAGTGAAAATTGATGTTTGAGGGGGCATTTGGCCAAGCAACCACGTGCGGCTTTTTTCTTCGTGGGAACAGATAAACGGACATCCAACATGTGAATCCACTGCTGCTAAATTTCGGATCTTTTCCTCTGTAAATAGGGTTCCTGAGAGAGGAGAGATGAGTGCAGGATTTAATACTGGCAGAGAATGAGCATTCCCCTTAACTCATTGCCAAAACCGACAAGGAAAATGTTAGCTCACACACACGACAGGCAAAGAGGAGTCTCAGGAGTGCTCAGGCTCTTGAAAACAGCTTTATGTAAGGAATCTGGGCAGTGCTACCAGCTCTGCAGAGAGCCCACTACACACAGTGACGGCTGAAATACAGCGATGGTATTCAGGATAAAGGATATAATATATACATTTACACAAGTAGGTGCTTGTCAAATATTCACATAGGCTTACATACAATTCTCTGCTGCCCAGGCTGGTGCACCAGGGCCCTTCTGGCTCTGCACAACCTTTCCCTGAGAGGACAAAGGGGGGATTTGGGATTTTAGCCCAGGGAACAGGGACAGGAGGAGAGGGAACGGCCTCAGGCTGGGCCAGGGTGGGCACAGCAGGAATTTCCCCATGGAAAGCGGGCTCAGGGATTGGAACTGCCCAGGGGGGTTTGGAGCGACCAGCCCTGGCGGGATTTCACAGCCGTGGGGACCCTTTGGGGCAGAGGGGAGGGGGAGGAGGAAGAGGAGGAGGAGGAAGGGGCCTGTGCCTCACTCACTTCGCGCGGCCTCCGCGGCCCGGGCCCGGCTGTTGGCGGCGTGGAACCAGCGCACGGCGGCCCCGTCCCTGGCCGCGATGTGCCCGGAGCGCAGGAAGTGATCCACGGGCCACTCGCTCCAGGCGCCTGCGGGGACACGGCGGGGACACGGCGGGCAGCCCTCAGCGCGGCCCCACACAGCCCCGAGACAGCCCCGGCCCGGCCCCGGCCCGGCCCCAGCCCAGCCCTGACAGCCCCGAGCCAGCCCCGGCTCGTCCAGCCCCGGCGCTCACCCCGCGCCCCGCTCGCCATGGCCCGGCCCGGCCCGGCCCGCCCCGCCGGGCGTTGGGTCCCGCCGCCGTCGCTCCGGGCGGAGCCGGGCCGGGGCTCGGTGGGGAGGGTGTCGGAACGACGCCGAGCAGGGGCGGTGCGCCGCCGTGCCCTTTGCAGCCGCAGCGGCGGCACAGGCCTGAGGCGGGGACACGGACACGCGGGGCTCCGAACGCTGGAGACAAATCGGGAGGACGCAGCGCTCAGCTGGGCCAGGGCAGGCTCAGGGTGGGCACAGCAGGAATTTCCCCATGGAAAGGGGGCTCAGGAACTGCCCTGGCACTGCCCAGGGGGGTTGGCAGTGCCCAGCCCTGCAGGTGTCACCTGGAGGTGGCACTCAGAGCCCTGGGCTGGCGACAGGGTGGGGATGGGACAGAGCTGGCACTCCATGGGCTGGGGGGGGATTCTGCAGTTGATTAATTCTGTGGCTCTGTGTGAGATCAGGATGTTGGTGTACATCCCTGCATGCCTGGCAGACTCGTGGGAAGGCTCAGGGCCCCCGTGTGCCCTGCAGGTCACGCAGAGCCGGCTGCGCTCACCCAGCCTGCGGGGCAATTGGGGCGCTGCGGGCCAGGGGCAGGGCTGGGGGAGCCCCGGCTCTGTCTGTGTGTGAGCAATGGCGCTGATGGCAGGGAGAGGGCAGGGCGGTGCTGGAACAGCCCGGGGGGCACCCAGCCCCGACTGGGGTCTCTCTGCAGGGTGTCACTGCTGGCTTGTGGCACGCTGAGCAAGGAATCCCATCTTTGGGGCAACATCAGGAGTCCCAGAAAGCTGCACAGACAGGACACACGCATTCCAAATCTTTGTTTCATTACGAATAAGAGGCAGAAGGTTGCAAGCACTGTAGTTAACTTTATTGATAATTATTGAAAAGGAGTTAGTAGAGGTTAAGTCCCAAGAGGCAGCTGTTCCTTCAGGTGCCCCGGCCCTGTCACAGACCCAAAACACTGTTGAGCCTCTTGCTGGGGGGCTCCCTCGAGGGCCTGGGTGCAGCTTGTTTTCAACAAGGACAGTTCTGTTCGTACTGTGCGTGGGTTCAGCCCTTCTCCCTAACAGCAGCTTCTCAGAAGAAGTCAGCACAGAGGCTGAAATGCAGCTCAGCCCCATCCAGGGTTAGATCTCAAGGCCTGAACCCTTCTAGGACTGGAGTGTTAAAGCACAGATAATAGCAGAGCAGATTAGGTTTAATTACAAATTGTTTTTGATACAAAAACATAAAATATCCCCTATTAGCATCAAGAAGGCATCCAAGTTTTAATACTCTCATTATAAAATTGTACCAGCATTTTTACTGAAAACAATATAGATCTTGTATATATTTAGTTTTGGTTCTGTTCTCGACAAGCAGTTGTGTGGCTGCTACCAAACCCCAACCGCAGTTTGATGAACCTCAGTACAAACCACATGCATCACAAATACATAAATAGATCTACATGACCCAGTATAAAAAATACATCCTACCAAGAACCTCAGGTATACTAAAAATCCCAGAACGGTTTGGGTTGGAAGGGACCTTAAAGAGTCCCAACCACACCTGCCATGGGCAGGGGCACCTTCCACTAGAATCAACCTGTTTGTGAAAATTCAGACTTAATACATCTGTTCTCCCTGAAAGCAAAGGTGGCTACTAAAATGTGGCAAGAGCAGTAGACAGGAGCAGAAAAAATACTGCAGAATTCTTGTCCCACTTATTGCTACATGTAGATCACATCAATAGTAATCTGTTTTTTCCTAATCCTTGAAAGGTCAAATTGTGTATGGAATTCTGACGAGAGTAAAGAAGAAAAAGCACTTTTTATAAAAATAGCATCCATTTAAGTTAGATAAACCCTTATAAATACAAGAAAGAAACTAGTTACTCTATAAAACATTGAGAGCGTATGTTCCTGAAGCACCAGCATCACATCCCCAGGTTAAGGACCTCAGTGAGGTGTTTATCCACACAGCCACAGCGTTCCCCTGAGCTGCCAGAGCTGCCCTGGCACACGGGGGGCTCCAGGCAGCTACAGCAGCTCTGGGCTCTGAACCCCTTTGCTGTGGAAAGGAAACAGTTTTGGGCCAGCCCTGCTCCAGTGTTGAGCTCTTGCAGAGATCACACGGAGCCCCAGCAGCTTTAGTTACACACTGGTGAGAGGGTGAGAGGCAAGATCCTATGACTTGGAGTCACACTACACCTACCAAGTGCTGCAGCTGTGTGACAGTAACAAAACCTGCACTCTTCTGCACCTGATTTAAGTGTCAGCTTTCAGAACTTCTTGACACAAACTGACTCTTTTGTGGCAGAGGAAGCAGAGAGGATCTGAGAGGTTTAAAAAAAAAACAGTTTGAAAAGCTATTAAAACATAAAAGGTTTAGAAACTTTAACATTTTTAGTGTTTGTAGCATTACAACTTTGGTGTTCAGATCTAGGAAATCAGTATATGCATGTAATCGGCCTCATCAAGACAGGTGCTCTATAATGAAAAATGCTAATTCCATTTTCAGTGGCAGAGCTGTAGGATCTGACATTCCACTGTGAATCACAGGAATCAGAGCATTGTCCAAGTCGTTCAGGTAGTTCTGTGGGAGAAGGTGCCCTCCAGATCCTGCTAAGTATTCAACCTAGGAGGGAAACATACTGATATTAACACTTCTTGTATTAACATTATATGCAAAATGTGCTGTATCACAGTAAAAGAATATTTCAGCTACCATGAAGTGAGAAATTAATGACTAAGACAGCTTCTTCCCCAAATGTCATCCTCAGCGTGGATCTTGGGTAGGGCAAAACTCTAAACCTTCAAGGAGAGATCCAAGGTATTTACAAGGGAAGGTACTTCAGTGGAAATGGAGTGTGTGCAATAAAAGTTGAAAGCTTACCATGTCTGAGTCAATGGAAACTCTGAGTCCTATCTTATTCATCCCGTTATTTTTCAAGGTTTTAAGGTGAGGGCAAAGAGCAGTGCTGCAGGCAATGGCAATCTCTTTTGCAAACTGGTGGGGAACAGCACTGGAGGGTTCATGATCCTTTCCAAAATAGTAAACCTGAGATCAGAGAAAGGGAAGGGCAGTCAGAAGCCTGGTACATGCCAAAGTTAGGAAAAACAGTAGTTCAGGATCATGTAACACCACACAGGGCAAGCTTTGATGCTTGTCTGCTGGAAAAGCATCTGAGTATTTCTTCCACACAATCAAAATACTTCAGGACCCATGGGAATGCCTGCATTAGGCATTTACAGAGCTGTCACTGCCAACAGACTTGAGTCTTTTGCAGAGGAGAAAAATTACAAGTGTGTAAATTCACCAAGCAGCTGCAGAGAACATTCTGCCTGGCAGAATGGCTACACATAAAATCAGCTCATTTTAACAGCTTCACTTAGTACCATCACATTACCACTTAAATATTCCCTAAGTAATAAAAAAGGCTTAAGAACTATGTAATTCACTAACTTCAGTGCACTTCATAACTTTTCCCTCTCTTTCGAAGTCTCTGTATTGTAGTGCTTTTTCACTCTGAGTTCCTTCCATTGATTCTCCATCAACTGGGCTCAAAATTCTATGGAAAACAATAGTGTGATTAGCAATTTAAACAATACTTATAGTTTAGATACAGTAACTTCTATGCAATAATATTTACCTATCCTTTAAGGCTATTTAAACACCTTAACAACAAAGTACAATACGGGACTTGCACTATGAAAATACAGATGGTACAAGAGGAAATATCCTAAACAGGGAACTAACAGCATTAATGGAAACCTAATCTTGCAGGTTTAAGACACTATAAACCATCCTTGGTATCAAGCACTTTCTGTCACAAGAATACTTCAGATTAATTTCAAGAAGCTAAAGGGAAAATTTTGAACATTGGGAGCAAGAATTCTCTCAGAGGTCTGGCTTTGGTAGTACATTTACCCTTTGTTTGTTTTCTCCTCATTTTCTACCCAACAAATATCTACGTATTCCTTCACGTCCCCAGCATCCATTTGTCCACAGGTTATCCTGAAGTCCTTCTTGTCTCTTAAGGCCTGACGTAGGCCTTCCATGGTTTCTCGTGTTATTTGTACCATTAGCCCATCTAGAAGAAAACCAGTTAAAATTCCACATTATCCACAGGAAAAGCAGCCCAGCTTCATGATCTCGTTCTTACAGAATCTTGGCTTAAGTTCTACTGAGACCAACCATCTCCTACAGCTAATTAATAAATGCACAGAAGTAATGCATGCCCCACCTACAGCACTAAATGTTACATGAAAGAGGAAGAAAACCTATTTTGTCAACAGAACTCAAACTAAAAGATAATTTTTAAGGTAATTTTTGAAAATTTTTGCATATATATGCCAATATATATATTTCAGCAATATGGCAATGAAAACAGTGCAGGAAAGACCTGTACTGATTAATCAGAGTTTAAATTTTAATGTTTTAAAACAAGTAGGTGAACTATCATGTATTTTTATGCAGCACTTCTTTGCAATAGGTTTCAAACAAAATTTAAAAACCTGAAAAGAAACGTTTAGCTTACTGAGACATAAAGATCTTGCACAAAACTGCTATTATTTTTTTTTCTTCTTTTTAAGTCTCTTAAGAGGAGAACAGAACAAAATTCTTACCTTCAACTATACTGGATTTAGCTAAAAATCCTGAGGATGTTTTTAAGGCTCCATTAAACACCACAAAACTTGCACCTGTAACTAGACAAAGTAGGAAGGAAGTCAGCACCACTTCATGTCACTCCAGTCAGTCATAACTGACATTAAACTTGCACTCCTCCTAAAACACAATTTAATGTGACACCAGAGATGCATTTTCCATGCAGCCTAACACTGAACTTCCATTTCTGGTCTAGAAATGTGATTTTTGTCCCTCAGACCTCTTACCTTCCCTGGGCTGTCCCGTGGCACTGATGGCCTGTGTGTGATAGAGGCCCTGCTTGTTCTGCACACACACCAGGTGAGAGTCTGCCTCGGTATTGAAACTGGCTCCAATGCTAATTACATGTTCATTAGAGGAATTGATCACCTTCATCACCTGTCAACACAAAGTTTGTCATTACACTGATAAATCTCACCAGGAGGGTTTTTTTGGTTGTTGCTTGTTTGGGTTTGTTTTTTTTTTTTTTTGTTATTACTAAAGCAAAACATCATAATCAGGAAATTTGCAAGAGGGAATGTTTAAAAATACATGCTGAAGGACTTTGAAGAAACTGCAGATCTTTCAGTACTTAACAGCTATCCTAAATCTCTACTCCTCATTATCCACCTTCCAGTGTATCACAGAAGGAAGTGTGTGCTCAGGTAATTACATGCCCTTCCCATTACACATTTAGGTTAGTATGAAGTTCAGAGAGGGTTTTTCCAAAGAGCTGGTGATAGAGGTGTGACTGGTGCAATACAAAAAAATGGAAGACTAAAGCAGCTTGGATTAGAAAGCTAAGATGGGGGTACTCACCTCATTGTGCTTCCTCAGAGGTATTTTAATACAGCTTCTACCCATTTCCACATGGACAAACAGGTTTTCTATGGTATGCAAAGTATACTGGTAATTTCTGAAGTCCTATAACAGACAAAGTATTTATGTTAGCAGACAATTAAGTATTGTTCTATTACCTTTTCCTTACCTTCATCAATTAGATGAAAGTACTCTAAATGCATCTGTAGGACTTCCAAAAAACAGTAGTATTTAGAGTGGCTGAAGACTTAGGGATCCCTTTTTGCCCACCACGTGTATGTGACAGGTATCTCAGTGAATGTATTAATAAATTCAGAGCACTGACAAATTAGCTCTGTTAACCAATGGGTTATTTACTCTATGGCTACTTCATTCACATTAGAATGCCAGTGATTTAAGGAAGGAAAAACTTCAACATTCTCCCTTCTCTGATAGAAAAGAAGTGTGGAAGCCACCACTTAGATGAGTTTGTTTGCAGGCTCACAGCCTGTCCTCTACAGATCTAATTTGATTCACAGATTGAATAGTGCAGCGTTTCTTATCCCTTTCTGTGACAGAAGTAATCTCCCATCACCTCAGCCACTACTGCAAAATTCTGTTTATTTCCAGAACAACAACATTAGGTATGAAATGGTCTACTTTGTTTTTACTACTTCAGCTAGAAAATAAAGGTATAAAGAGGCTCTTTTCACCAGCCAGGCAATCAGTGCCTTCCTCCATCAGCACAGCTGCAGCAAAAGGGTATTTACAAATATCTAAGTGCACTAAGGTTTCCATGGGACAGCATCCAGCACTAAGGATGTAAATCACAGGTGCCCTTTGCCTCAGCCACTTGTGTGGGGACAGGCTCTGCATGATCTCTCACTGAGCATTTGCATCACAGGTGCCAAGGCACCACCCAGAGAACATTCTGCAGCCATGCAGACACTGAAACTCCTGCAAGGAGCACATACTGCCCCTGCCTGCTTCAGGCTGGCACAGCCACCAAGGGGAACCCAGGAAACTCTGATCCACCTGGAAAGGAGCTCCACAGAAACCCCATCCAGCAGCAGCAGTACTGCAGGAAGGCTGCCCAAAGCCTCGGGGTGCAGATACACAGTGGCACTGGCACAGCACCAGTGAGGCTGGTGGTGGCTTGTGGATTTCAGTGGGAGGCTCCTACAGGAGGAGGAAACCTGCTGTTCTTTGATGGGGCACCTCCTCCAGCTGTGATCTGCACACCTGTGCTGGCAAAAAGGAAAAAGGGGCAAAGACTGCAGTTTCATCTCAGCTATGATGGTCTCCAGACCCAAGAGAGGATGCAGTGATTGCCCAAATGAGACTGGCTCTGCTTTCCACAGCCCTGCCCTGAATGCTGGGAGGGAAGGGCTGGAAGTTCTGCGTAAGTATCAGAAGAGGAAGGTCACTGGTCAGGAACATAGGCTTACTGCAATCTGAAATCAAATCATTTGGGTAACAGAGGGAAAGCTTCCACAGGAAATGGCATGAATTCCACACCTGTGATTTTGCCAAAAAGTCCTTCACAAAAGACAGTCAAGCTGAGTAACTGTGGCAAGGTTAAGTTTGTCTGACAAAACAACTAGTACTGCAGTTAGTCCACAGCATCTGCCTGTCAAATGTTTCTTCACATTTAAGACTGTCAGATTTAAGACCAGAATCCCTGCACCACAATGATGCTCAGAAGAAAGCAATGCACCTGAATGATGACTGCCAGCATCAGTGCAAATGCCAACATCTCTCTCACTCATTAAAAGCCTTTTTTCACTACCAGAACTAATGCATAACAGTACAAGCTGAAACAAACTGCTTTTTTAACTCTCTCACGAGTTTTAAGTATGAAGAACAGAAATGTTAGCTCTGCTTTCAAGATTCAGCATTTGTTTGGAGGATATTTTGATGACAACAGGAAGGGCAGGTAATGAAGCATCTACTCACCACAAGCAGATTCATAATCGTGTGTCCAATGTCTCCGAAGAGCGGCTCCCGGTGCCTGACACTTACCATGGGAGTTGGATAGGCTAGGAAGAAAAAGGTCACATTTACCTACCAACAGCTCTACAACTTGCTATTCCAAGTAGTTCTATAGGTTTCTTTCAGCTATAAGCTGTCTCTAAACCTCAATATCTGACCAGCCAAAGGAAACAGAGCCCCTCTCTACTTCTCAGCACTGTGTGGTTCTCCCTCCATGGTTATATCTGACAAAATTGGTTAAAAAAGCCAAGCACAGCAAGTGGATTAGTAAGAGAATGAACAACAACAAAGCAGCTGCCACCCTGTCACTATGCAGACAGTTTCTGGCTGGTAGAGGTCCACTGTGAGCTCCAGAAGTCCATGAACAGGTGACAGGTTTATGTGTTGGACAACTCCCAGCTTTACTGAGACGGGGCAACTGAGAGGCATTTTAAAAAATTTTATTCCATATCAGTCTCATTAGAGGGTGAGATATAAGAGATGTAAAATCCAATGCCATTTTATCAGAAACCAACTAATTTCCTGCTTACAATACCTTATGAATGTTTTTCAGCCTATTAGCTGTAGCCACACAGTGCTGCTAATACTTCTAGCACCAACCACCTATTATTTTACCCCATGTGATTTTGCTACAATGCATCTTTCACAGTTCTAATTCTCCAAAATATCTGGTCTTTTTGCAAGGCCATCCTTTGAAATTTGTTTCCAGTTCAATCTCTCTCAACAATGTCATCTCTATTCCATGGCCTTCCTAAGTCAGCACACCTTATCTCAGAGTTTGCATACAGATGTACAAGACTGTGTGAGCCTTCAGTCAGGTTTGGAGAATCCCTTACAAATCCATTTCTCACATTTATGGACTTGCAGCTTCTACAGTGGTGGGCTACAGCCTTTTTACATGCCTAGAGTTTTCCAATGTATTAATAAGTTATCCTTTTAAGTAATCAGTATCTTTATTTGGTTAATGAAGCAGTAATATTTTGCCAATATACTTAACTCAAATAATGTAATTAAAATAACCATTTTATCAGAACTGCAAACTGGGCATGTGAACATCCCTTCAAACCTTTCTCCTACAACCAAAAAAAGGATCTTTAAACTTTACTGCCAGTTTTGGTTTCTTAGCTTTCTCATCTGCTAAGAGAAAAAAAAATCAAAGAAGTCTATCAGGACAGTGAGCACTCCCAGATGGCTCCACATGTTGGGCTTATACAAGTATAATATAAAATACTGCAAAGATGATTTTAAAGTAGCTTGCTTGTCTAAAAACTACTCGTATTTTCCAAAGGGAACTTTACAGTTTATGCAGCTACTGGCACTGTTAAAACTTACCCCCATATTCTGCTCCCAATCGCAGCATCAAACGGATTGGAAACACTTTTGCCCAGGGTATTTCCAGCTTATGGATAAGAATGCCACAAAGAACAGGGTTATCTGGTAGAATCTGATCATCAAGTTCCTGAAAAGTTGGTGAAACAAATAGGAATCCGCCATGCTCTTTGTTGCTGAGAAAGTTTTCTGTAAACGTAATGTTCTCCATATTTTTTATGAACCTTCCTGTAGAAAGAGGAATGGAGAGTGTTTACAGGGCTGGGTCACTCACCCCTCCGTGCCAAGAGAACTGCTCTAAGCAGTGAGCTCTGACAGAGCTGCCAGCCCACCCTTCCCCTCACATCTTCCTGCAGCCTGTCAGCTGTCTAAACCCACAGAATATGAGCCTGTACTTCATCACCCAATGAACCTGACTATCGAGCTAAGCTCCTCCAAATAAGTGCCTAAAGTCCTAAACATATCAGTGGATGAGTGTTGATCAACAGACCTAAAATATTTTCATTTATGAGCACTATACTTCTACAAATGAAGTGCAGGTGTCCTAAAAACCACAAACTCATGGCTCATACCCAGAATCTCCACCACAATATGACTAAACAACAAAAAAACCTGCGAACAGGATGTTTACAGAAGCAAATGAAACAAACATAAATTCATTTGTTTTGGTTATTTAGAACTCTAGTCTAACACTGCAAGCTCTTTCAACAGAATCATTAGACAAATAATTCAAGAAAAATTACCTATCAACTTTAAAACCTAAAGATCAGCAAGAATATTCTACACAAGAAAAAGTTAGACATTAAAATGACACACCTTTCATTGCATCTTTATAGATGTCAAGAAATAATTTGAATATTTCACTAGGGAAAACATCTTCATCTGGCAAACGCTGCAACAGAATGACAATTTCTGCCTGACCCAAACCATGCAGTCCATTTGTTGAGAAGCACCAGCACTTTTCTGAGGAATCTTTAAAAAGATAAGATACCACAGTAATGCTGTTTTACAGACAGAAAAAAAAAAAGAAAAAAGAAAAGGCTTGATTAAATGGAAAAGAAAATGTGCAATACTTACATTTTATTAGCTTCACATTGACAAGCAAGTTTGCATTTAGAATAAAAGTCAATGGATTAGGACCTCCTTCCCCAAGCAGCAAGGTGACCTTTTGGTGACATGGATGTTCCTCCACCAGAAGATCTAAATAAATTGACACATGATTTAGTTCAAAATACCAGCCAATGACCCAAACCAAGAATCAGTTCACTGTATGACAGAGTCATCCCATCCTCTTACCCTGTGGTTATTCCCAAGATTTGAATAGCTACAGATCAACCAGGGAACAGCTTACCCTAAGATTCAAGGAACACAGAGAACTGAAGCAGCAGCTTGTAAGAAAGGTGCCAACCAGGGCTGCCCTTCCTTTGGAAATCCTGACTGAAAGTGTGCTGACTCCTCATCCATACCCTGATTCTGCCAGGTACCTCTGATGAGCACAGCCACCACCATCATGCAACTAAGTGGTGACCCATTCTTCTCATAACATACTGATCTTGTTAAAAGTGCACAGTCATTACACAACAATCCAGTATGCAACGAATAAATTACATGAGATTTGTAATAAAATACAATTTTTTGAGTCTGTATTTACAGATGAGTCTGTATTTACAAATCTGGGATAGTAGATGGTGTGGGTGAAAGGGGGTGGCACTGGATGAGCTTTAATGTCCCTTCCAACCCAAACAATTCTAGGATTCTATGAGTAAATAGTAACAATTTTCTCAAGATGTCAGCAGCTTTTACCTTTCCCTTTTTCACCCAGTGCAAGCAGAAGTGGAGGCAGCTGATCACCATCAGGAAGAAGGCTGATGTCTCGTCGCACCCAGTTCTCTACCCCACACAGTGCTCTGTAGCTTGAAGCAGAGACAGGCACAGCCTGTGTGCTCTGTCCCACTGAACTGGGACTGCTCTTCTCTGCTGCTGCAGGGGAACACTCTTCAGTGCCTAGAGTGACAGATCTGTCACTAGGTGCCACCTCACTCTGGCCTGGTGTGGCCTGCTGTGCACCATCTGAAGGAACAGAAGGATGTGATTCTTCCATTCTTGTCATCTTATCTAGGTCTTCCTTCAGTTTTTGATTTACATCAGTTACCAGGTCATCTTCCTCTGGGTTTGCAGCCTGTGAAGAAGAAATAACAACAACAAAAAAAAATCTACATTGTCTCATAACCAGCTAAACTTTCATTACTAGTATTCTAGAAGCAAAAAGAGAAAGAAACCTATCACAAAAGTTGGAAATACATTTCCTCCTAATAAGAAGAAAGCCATCAAATCTCTCCTGGATCCTCTGCTTTCTTTTTTTTGTTTAGGAGTTACATGGGTGAAGATGCTGTGAATATAGGTGAAGATGGGTGAATATATAGTTAATATATTTGTTTGGTAACACAAACTGGATCAGCAGTTGTGTGCTGCAAACATTTCTACACTATTTCTACTGTTCTACTAATAGCTGAATATAAATTTGCTCAGTCTGATTAATTTCTGGTTGTGGAGTCCAACCCACACTGTTTCCCCAGCAAGACAGGTACGACAAGCCATGAACACAGGTACACTGGGATGTCAGCTGTCATAAAATAAAATGGAAAAAACCAATCCCCCAAGACTCCTCCAAAAAAAACAGACATGCACAGTATCTTTCTTTAGCCTTGCATCCTATACCAGAGGGAAGACTTTGTCCATACAACAAGAAAAAACCTGGCAATTTTAAGCTTGCCCTGTAGCAGTTCTGGTGTCCCATCAGCTTCCAGCAAATCTTCCATTTAACAAATATGCTGCCACAAAATAAAAAAAAAGCCACCAACTCCAAAGGGAAGACTCCGCAAAAACACAGACAAAAACAAGGTTAAATTGGCTAATAACAGATTTCTTCCCTGAATCTGCTCATGGGTGTTTCATACTTGGCATTTTCTGCCCTTCACACACCTGCAGCAGCACTTCCAGGATTTTTGTTGCCTTTTCTTCGGAGCTGGACTGTGCTGGTTTTGTCTGAGCTCCTGAGGCTGCACAGGAGAACCATCAACTAATTGTCTTCCACTCACTTTATCCACGCTGCTTTTAATTTTAGACACTGCCCATCTTCTGCAAGTGCAAATACTTTTTGTGTATTTGTATTTGTATATCTCATTCTTTCCCCAAAATGAGAGACAGGCTGTATCTTTTGTTTACTCTAACTCTTTTCTTATTTGATTACTACAGTTATTCATGACTATAAGCTGGTTTAAATGCTATACACCTGTTAAGTGCTCAGATCTTCTACATACAAATAATAATTATCTGGTTTTTTTAACTTTATCAATATATTTTAAAAACTCTTTAGTGCTGTGAAAATCATGGATTTTAAGTTATTACTTGAAACAGTGCTTCAGTGCTATGTTTTATCTTAAAAAGACTTCACCTGAGGAACATTGCTAAGTCTTTCCACAGTAAACTTACACCTCTTCTGTGGACTTTTTTTTAAAGGGCAGTTCATTCACTAGTACGTATGCGACACAAAATTAGAAAACCAATCCCCTTCTTGGTTCAGTATTAGTTCACACTAAAAGCAATACACAGATTTTGTTGCACCCTATAATGCTACACCCTATAATGCCCTATAATTGCAGGGCACTAAGCAAGTTGGTTAGTCTGATCCAGCAGGCAAACTGATGGATTATATTACACATATATATGTAAAATTACATATATATAAAATTTATTTATAGAAATGTAAATAAAATTATATTTATAGAAATATAAATAAAATTATATTTTATATATATATAAACTGATGGATTATACAATACAGAAAACTAAAATATAGCAGGCCACAGGAAATAAAAACAAACAACCACAAACTTGTACTATAAGCATATTGCTAATGACAGCCTTAAGAACTGTGGCTGAGGTCACCTTCACAAAAGTGGTTCATCAAACACTGTGTACTGAAAAAACTGCTTTGGCAAATTTTCAGCCACACAGATTTTGAATTTCACAGACACCTCAAACCGAAGAAGGTTTTCCTTGGAAAACTTTGCTCGGTTTTACTCAAATTGAAAATTACTACAATATTTTCCAATCCAAGGACTTCACAGCCACTGCCAAAATGATTGTCTCAGGTTCCAAAGGCTGTGACTCAGAAGCCATGGTGTGTAAGAACCCCATGCCTGGCCAGCAAAGCTCTCCCAACAGGTAATTTGTGCAGCTGACCCATCCCGACTCCTACCGCGGGCGTCTCAGGCAGGTCTGTGTTCTCTGGGCTGGAGTCCTGCGACCTCTTTGCTCCTGAGGACAGCTTTGCTGTGTCTGCCACCTCCCCGTTTGGCAGAATACCATCTGCAAACCAGACCCTCTTCTGCTCTCTGGGGCACAGCCCTGTGACAGGCGAGAACAACAACTCTGTATTATCGCGAGTTACAGCCACTCCAACAGCTGAGAGGGACAGAAATGAAGCCCCTTCTCCCCACCACATGGACAGAGAATGTCTGTTCACTGGAACAAAGCACAGGGTGACATTAGCCAGTCTCCAATCAGGCAACGTAACCTCTCACCTGCAGAGGAAGCTGCCCTGCTACAGTTAAATCTATCAATTCGTATTACAAAAGGCTACTTCCTCAATCACCCCTCCACAGTGACGTAAGAATGAAATGCATATCACAACTAAAAGATGGAATACAGTCTAAAAAAAGTTGATTTATCATTTTGTTAACAATGTGTTTTCTTCAAAGAAGGTCAGATGTTTAATAAAGGTGGAACAAAGACACTAGTTAGCTACCAATCATTTGTATTTACACTGAGATTAAGCTTTGCTCTTCCCTTGTAACTTCTCCCTGAACAGCTACTTTTTGTTTTCACTTTAAGAATGGCAGTCCAATGCAAGCCAGAGATCTCCCAAGAAATGTCAAAATTACAGAATGAACAGCTACACAAAAACATTTACAATGTAAACAGAGAAGGCAATGAAAAAAGTAACATCCACTTCTCATATATGGAGATTTAGGACCAGCTGGGGCCAGGCACCAAGACTGGGAAGTGAAAGTGTTTCCATTCAGAGCGTTCCTGTTTCACACAAAAAATACCAACTATAAATCCCAGATGTGACTAGCAGCTCTTTCCAAAGAGACTTTCAAAGTGTTAGATGTGTGTTACACTGAGGATCTGTACCTTCAGGACCAGGTTGTTTAAGTGCTGAGGTAGGCAACAGTGCAGATGGTGAAGGAGAGCTGGCACCCCCGGGTATCTGGGCCTCCTCTACAGGTGCAACAGCGGAAGAACGCTCAGAGGAGACACTGGAATTGGGGACAGGACCAGTTGGACTCATCATCCTTTCAAATGCCTGTGCTAAAATAATGTGGTTAGTTTTTAAGATCGCACAATTTATTAAATTTCTTTTGCAGAGCAGTACTGTAGGTGGGTGGAGGTTTTTTGGCAGAGGCAATGTAAAGTTTGTGATTGAGGTATGAAAAATAAACAGCCACACTGTTGTACGAAAGAAAATGTAGACTGATTTTCTACCTGCATAATTGCCTCATTTCTCATGAGATAGAGAGACCTCCCCTTGTTCTCCTTGCAGTGGCTACACCACTGTGACCCCAGGCCCTTGGGGCAAACACATGTCACATCTGAACTCCACTGAGGTGCCTATTAAAAATCTGACATGTTTTCAAGTTGTTATTTACATACTCATCAACAGGACCTCAATTGTTTCTCCTGATGTTTTCATAAGCATCCATAGTTAGCTTTCCAGCTAAGAAAAGGTTATCTGATGAGTCATTTACTGCAGCCCTGGTAAGTGACTTTAAAAACACCAGGACAGGAAGCAACATAAAGTGGGCAAACATGTGAGAACAAGGAGGGATGTAGCCTTTAAACACACACAGGGCTACTGTGGAGGGAGGATAACTTCTGCTAGATTCCAGTCACAGATGACTCAAATTGTATTCTTCTGTAACTTTCTATTTAGTTCTATGGAGTTAAAAGCTACTTTTTTTGTTTTTTAATAAAAAACAACCAACTCGAGCCTCAAAGTTCAGAATAAGAACTGGAATCCAACTAAGGAACAGTTATTCTCTTTATCCTCCATCTCAGAAATAGGAAAACCTACACCAATTAAAGTAATCAAGCTCCCCAAAAAGAATAAGGGTTAAAGAGACAGTTCAATGATTACTGCAATTACTCAAAAAAAAAACTCTTTACCTTTATTAATATCATCATAACAGCCAGTGCAGACTCTTGCTTCCTTCTCCATGTACTGCAGTTTGCATTTTCGCTTGCAACAGCTACCACAAAAAACCTGGATCAGAAAAGGATCACATTAAATATTGTAGACATATTGCACAGCAAATAGGAAAATACACTTGCTTCATTCTAAACCATCTGCAGCCTTGTATTCAAGCCTGTATCTGAACCCCTGACAAAGAAATCCTCAGGAAAAAAAAGAACAACAAAAACAAAACCCTCGAAACACCAAGCAGAAAGCAGCAACATGGAGGACCCAACTGAAATTATAATAAAATTCTTCTCTGGAGTGATGAAAAGAATTTCAGGTTGCACCACCTATCCCAAGTTCTTGCCCCACCCATCTGAAATTCTTCTCAATCCTACATGTATCCTGCCATACGTATTTTACATCAGGCAACAGAGCCTCACAAGGAGTGAGGTGCAGAGCTGGTTCTTGCTCTGGCGCTTTAGGACCATGTCTGCAGCCCTGTGTGCTCAGCACAGGTCTCAGGAAGCTGTTACCAGTCTGCCAGGCACTCAGGGCTGCCTCTCCAGCCTGGCACAGCCCAGAGCTCCCTGCTGCAGGCTGCTGGAGCTGCTGAGTGGCTCTCCTGCTCCCTCAGCAAGAACAAGCAGTGCTGCCTGCATGGGATAAGCTCCCTTCAGACAAGTATTTGCAAAGAACGCTGCTTTGGAAGAACAGAATATGCTCTTCTATTCCAACAGGGTATATATCCTCTCTATTTTAAAGCAGAAACAGGGGGGAAAGTGTGCCTCATTAGCCTGGACAATCTACAATGGGATCTACACAATCTCATTCAAAGAATTATGTCTTTAGAATAGCTGGTGTTTTGCAAGAGTTGCCATAAATATCTGGAGGTTCTGTCACTTTCCCTTTATGTTCTTTCATGGATGATCTGCAAGTTTTTAACGAGTCACACCATTTTTAGCTATATGCAGACTCTGGACCCTTTACAAAAGGTCTTCTGAAACCCCCTAAAGGTGTTCTCTACTCCTAATTGCTCCCAGTCCAGAAAAACAAAGTAGATCAAGGTGGGGAGGGGGGAAGGTGGGAGAGGAATCCCAAACATGAGTGGCATAGGAAAAAAGAAAGTTATTACAACTGACTCCTCCAAGCAGGAAAACTCACTGCAAAAGCAGTGATTGATCAGTGTAATATGAGCTAAAAAAAGAAACTATTCCAGCAGCCTCTGGATTAGTGCCACATGTAATCTACCTCAACAGGAAACATGCATGCTCAGTACATATGTTAAGAATGTAACTGATGAGGATTAATTGCTAATCAGTTATAATCCACTTCAGGGCTTCAATGCCAAGCAGCACAATCCCCAGCAAGGACTGTTCTCCTCATACCCTTGGTGACACTGGGACCTGCAGGGGATTGCAGGAGGATTAATCCTAATGCACCTGAAAGGTGAAGGCAAACTGAGGCACAGGAGAAAGGAGGTGAGTAGCAGGCTGTTGAGCAGACAAGTGGGTCCTGCTTGAACTAGGAAGAAAAAAGGTACCACAGCAAGAGACAAACACCTGGACAATGGAACTGCAAAGCTGTTTGGCCTTGTGAGGGCTGCAGAGGGGAGAGAAAACAGGGACCACTGACTTCACACTTCCCTCTGCCACAGATGCCAGAGTCCACAAGTGTTGCTATTTTCATGGATAAAAAAGAGCTATGGGAATCCATACAACTGTCTTCTAGAACAGTCCCTAGAGGACAACTCTGAATTCCAAACAGTTTTCCCTTAGTTCCCAAATGGCTGAAAACACAACAAACAACAGCTTCACAAGGAATGTCTGATCTGGGATTTTCTAAGACAAAAAAAGTTGCTATCAAAAGGACAGAAAGTCTTATGAGGCAGAAGGTTAAGCTGCACGTTCAGAAAATCTGTAATTGCACAGCACTCCCATATCTGTAAGGTTTAGACAATTCATGCTGCCTTCACTCCCTCTCCTAATGAAGAGACATTGTGACGCTCCCTAATTACACTGCTGCTCTGCCACATGCCCCTCAGCTGACACACTCACAGCTGTCAACAGCACTGTGCAGTGAAGGGTGTCCCATCCCCACCTCTAGACAAAGTGTGAGAACTTCACAGCAAATGTAAAACAGGAACCTGAAGTCAGTCAGGCTTAGGACTAAAATGGAACCCACTGTGAAGGACTGTGCTTAAACCATCACAAAACCTCACCAGAATATTCTGGCAGTAAGTTCCATGGATGCCAGGTCAGCACAAGGAGTTCTTCATATCCTGGACACCTCAATTCAGACCTACATTTTAGTTCACAGTGGCTGCAGCTCAGTAAATGAGCATCATGCTTTGAATACACAGTGCTACAAGAGAGGTGGAAAGAGAAACTACCGTGCCTTTCCAGGTGGTGCTTAACACTGGGGATGCAAAAATTTAGTGCTGACATCAGTCTTTGCTCTGTCTCCTCATCCTTAGAGCTTACAGAGCAACACTGAACAGTGAGGTCACTAGTACTCCTAGCATTTCCATTTATGCACTAGTACGAGCCACAGTAAATCACAAGGGAATTCTGAACTGAATATCAGTTTTGGCATCACTTACTCTCTGTAGAAGACCTCAGGCTGAAAAAAAGTTCTGCAATTACTCACTTTGTTGGTGAATCACATACTTTACCCCTGAGATGAGTTCCTTAGAAAGTGATAGATCTAAACATACTGGAAGACAGATTTAGACCATAAATCTTTTTGCATTGGTACTGCTGCTACAGCTCCTGACAAAATGCAATCCTTTCAGGTTCAGGGGCAGTGCTCCACAGTTATAATAACTAGTAAGACACTGGATTCTCATCATCACCACCTCAATTTTTTAGAACATAAACACTTAAGTTAAAAGCTCAGTAATGGGCCGGTTCAATACAACTGTGATGAATTAGTCCATCATGTCATCTCCCCTACTCTATGCAAAACACACCAAATTATCCAGTAATGGCAGATAAGAACATACTTTGTACTTCTCTTTAATCACAATTTTCACAAAAAAGGCTACATGTTTCTTAATTAACATCAGTCTTTTCCAACAGTCTTTAGGCTCCTGTGGAGGGAAAATAGAACCTGGCCTTTGTTAAATAAAGTACTTTGAGCCTACAACACTTCTGTCAACATTCTCTCCCTTTTCTATCTTGGTTATGGCTAAATGAGAATGTCCTTTTCCTGCAGCAGCACAGGACCCCTCCCCAGTGACTCACCTTCCCGCAGGCCCGGCAGTGGTGTCGCCTCTTTGTGAAGGTGAACTTGGCCTGGCAGTTCATGCAGTTGGGTGCCTCTGAGTCTGGGACCCACAGGGGCTGCTTCCACGACAGAGCTGCAGGTGCTTTACGTGGCTCAGCACTTTCAGATGTTTGATTTCCTACAGCCTCAGAGCTGCTTTCTCCAGGGTCAGTATTACCAGCATTTACACTGGTGTCTGAGAGGGGAGCTTCTGGGCTAACAGAACCACATTCCTGATTTTCTCTTTCAAGTACATTAGTTCTATTCAGTTGTTTCTGACCAGGAGCTCCTTGGGAAGGGTCAAGCAACTGCTTTGGTCTTGCACCTTTCACACAAACATCAGAAGCCAGAGTTTCACTGCCACTCTCAGTCATGCCTTGACTTTGAGACATGGTGACCTCTGCTGCAGCTTCCACTTCATTGTCAGGAATAGATGTTTTAAGGTTACTATTAATGCTCATTATCTCCTCCAGTTTTGCTTGCATAAGCTCTTCATTGACCTCTGTGAAATCCAGGTTGTTCAGATCTGTTAAACTCCCTCCATCTGCATCAGCTTCCACCAAGTTACCATCATTGTCTGAAGACTTCAACATACTGGACTGCAGACTTTGTCCATACAAGAAATCATCAAGCTCAGCGTCGCTTATTAGAATATCACTTTTAATAACATTGTCCTCAACAGTGAGGTCAGCCATAACAGAGCTCATGCTCTCATCATAAAAAGTATCTACACCAACATCATATGGCTCAGCTCCAACGTCTAGAAAAGCAGAAGCAAAAGCTTTGATTTGCTGAGAGTCAATATCATCAATTACATTCTCAGTACTGTATTTCTCTCCATCTCCACTTTCTTCTGCAATACTTTCACTGATTTCAGCTACATCTTCTTGTTCATGCCAGCTAGTACTTTCACAGGATTCCCTGCCAGGGAGATGAGTTTTAGACTCTCCAGCATGAACACTTACAGTATCACTAATAACCTCCACCACTGCATTTTGAGGTAGAGGATTAACCTTTTCTTCTGATACAACTAAGGAACCACACATGGACACAGGAAGGGAAAGACAAGACAGAGATGTCTGGACATCCTCAGCTGACATACACAAACTGGAAACACTGCTTGGTATCTCACTGCTATTAAGTTCTTCACTATCTGCATTCTCTTCTGTGCCTTTCTTTTCCAATTCTACTTCAGCTCCCATTTGACATGACGAGCCTGGCAAGACACAATTTCCAGGTACTGTTGCATTGCTGTTGTGCAGCGGGTGCCTCTTTGGCAGAACTGAAGACATGGAATCAGCATTACTCCCATTGTTTGGGTCTACTTTTCCTCTGGCATTTCCTCCATACACTTCTTTGCTTGCTGCAGAGCATGCACTGCGGTCTTGTGTTTCAAAAGGCAGTTTTTCATCTTTGGGACTGTGTGAATTCCAACTCTGTGATGTTACAGTGACACATTCAGGATCCAGGGCAGCAGTTTGTCCAGGGTGGTCGAGTACTTCATTGCACTTTACAGGTTCTGTCCCATGTTGATCGTCACACAGGCCCAGGACTGTTCCTGCAGCGTAACTCTCTGGTTTTAAAGCTAAATCATTAATTTGTTTTGTTGTAAGATGCCCTGAATCTTGTAACACCGAGTCCCCATCCCTCTGCTGTGTGCTGGCAACCCCGCTGCAGCCAGGTGAACTCACACAAACAGGAGTGGGGACACAAGACACGCCACAGCCAGAGGGCCCCTGGCTGCCCTGGAACTCATCTGGCTGCAGCTCCTGAGCCCCTTCTGGAGCAGCCACTGAGGGGATTAAATCTGCTGTGTCACTGACAAGATCACATACAGGCACGCTACACCTTCCCAGGCTCAGAGCCTCAGCTTCATTTAGGGAACTACTGTCCACAGTGGACAAGAGGTCAGGTCCAGCCACACCCCTCTCTTTGGGTGGTGAGAAGCTGAGCACGTCCCTTGTGCCTGCAGGGGCGCAGGGAGAGCTCTCCTCTGGGGCATGACATCCAGCAGGATCCTCTGGCAGCTCTGCTGTGGGGTGTGCATGCTCTAAGCAATCCAGGACTGAAGACAGCTTTGAGTCGTATGGATTTTGAGGTGTTCTGAAGCACTCATATTCATCTATTTTAAGCAAGAACAGATCAAAAGCAAAGTTTATAAGACTCCTGTCTTTCCACAGTGTACTCCCTCCTCTCAACCCCATCTATTCATCAATACAAGCTTTTACTTAGCAGATGCTACTTTCAAACTCCATGGTAACAGTCATTTGACCATGTACTTCCACTAAAAAGGCAATGCAGAAACCAACCTGTATTCTGCTCAAATTCATCAAGCAGTTTGTCCAAGTCACAGACTGCAGCTTTAAAGTAACTGTCCATTCTAGTCTCAGTTCTAGTGAAGCTTTAGCCTTCTTAAACCTACAGAGAAAAACACAGCATTTAATTCAAGGCAATTTTTGTTTACAAAGTCCAAGTGTTCGTATTAGACAGCAGCTCATATGAGGTGGTTTTTTATTTTTATTAATACTTCGTTCTCTCTCCATGTAAACAAAACCTAAGCACAATCAGGGTTGCAGCCTCTAAGTATTCTGGATATGCTCAGTGTACTCAGCATTACATCCCCAAATTCACTTCAAACTGCAAAATTGAGTCTACTTATTAAAAACAAACAAACAAACAAACAAAACCAACCAAACAAACAAAACCAAAGCATCTGAAAGTGCTATGGCATTACAATGTCAGCACAAAGGTTTAAAACCAGAAGGAATATTAGGATCTTCTAGTCTGACCCCATTAACATTTTATGCCACATAACCCATAGGCAAAAAACAAAACAGGTCATTATTACCTTTCAATGCAACTGAACTGTAAATAAAAATAATAATTAAAAATCCAACATTGTAATTGAGCTCATAATTTCTGTTCTACTCAAAACACACTAACTATGCTTCTGAGACCCCAAGAACATGAAACTCTTATTATAGACTTATCAGGTCATCAGAAAGCTGTTTATTTATCAATCACATCCCCCACTGCAAAACACCCTGGTTTATTTGTTTAATGAACATTTCCAGCCACTCAATTTTATGCCTTTTTGGTCACTCAGAATTGCCTTCCAACTGCACATCTTCTTCAATGGCTGAACACCCATACAGTGGAACTACCAATCAAAAATCAATATTTACAGTTCCTCTGAGCAAACTGAAGGGACTGGGATCCATTTAGTCTGATGTCTGTAAACCAGACATCAGCTCCGGGTGGTGGAGAGCTGTCCAGTTTTCCTTCTGTTTTCATCAGTGCATTCAGCCTCTGCACTGGCTGTCCTCACAGCCTACCCCAATGCAACTGGAGCTCTGGCCACCAAGTAATGCCCAGCCATCCTCCTGAAAGCTCAGAGCCCAAACAAACAATCAATCCTCTCATACCACTCATGCCACCCTGCAGCTACAGATCTAGATTCCATGCCTTGCTTCCCCCCAAGCTCTAAGGTTTCCCCTCACTGAATAGTTCAGATCAGGAGCTTTAACCTGCGTCAATGTGTAGCTGTTCACCACATGTGACGCAACTATTTACCACATTAATATGCGTGGAACAAGAACACTTCATGGCAATGTGTAGTTCAAACAGAGGCTTGCAAAAGCGTTAAGAAAGGTGAAACAAATACACAGTAACACAGTACTTTGTGCCCATATGTAAGCCAAAAATGTGAAAAATGCGTATTATATGATTGGCTTTTCACAAATATTAAAATTAGTATTATACGTGTTATGTTAGAAAGTTATACTGCATTAATCCTTTTCAGTAGTGTGTTAAATACAGTTTTTAGGCTATAACATAAAATAGAAACAATGTGATGTAAGATACTTTTTCTAAGTAGCTCAAGAAATTCTTCGCACAGAAGTAACAGCAACAAAACACCAAAATCCCCAAGACAAGAATTACTGCCTCCTTATTGGGAAGAACCAGACTTGGTGGGGACCGAGATGACTGATTTACTAGATGAGGGGGAAGTTGACAATAACCAGAGAACACCCTTTGTTTGAAAAGAATTTTTGAATCATGTATGAGATATATGAATATGCAACAGGCTGTTGCTTTTAAGAGTTAATCCTTTGTTAGCGACCAATGCCTTCAAGAGGAAAGCATCCAAACGTTCATAATTCTTTGGTTTTTTTATTGTTCTTTATTGTCCTAACTCGGACTGTCCAAATTCTTATTGCTCTAATTTGTACTACTATTTTTACATTTTAGTTTATATTAAACTTTTAAAATTTTGGAACAACTGATCACAAAAATTTTCACAAAAAAATGAACAACCCGAATATATCACTGTTTGGATATCTGTGGCCATTAATTAGTCACAGCCAAGGCCTTCGGGCTGCACTCTAATACAAGTCTCTGACTGTCGCCTGGAGGGCTGGAAGAGCAGCAAGCACAGACTCGGTGCCCCTTCTCCTCGCCCATCTGAGCACAGCTCCTTCCTGTAACAATCACAACCTCCCGGCAAGGGGGATGCAACAACATGAACTGGAAGTTATTTCAATTAAGAGCCTTACACGATTAACAGCTTTTGGTGATTCACTGAGAGACATCAAAGTGCAGATCCCGTCCCTAAAGCACGTATCTGTGGGCAGTCAATACTCAGATAGACCACATAAACAAGAAATATTGAAGGGTTACAAGAAAACTGGGCATCAGAGGATGCGTAATGCTGGTTTGTGTCCTCTGTAGGTATTTATTATACAACCTCACCACTTATCACAGATATCAATAACAACAGAAGCTTATAAATAACAAAAACCTTCCCCATTGGAAAAAAGTACAGACGAGAGGCCAAGTAATTATTTCATCTAACTTTGTCTTTTATTTAAAAAGGCCTAAGGAATATTCACTGTGTTGCACTCTTGAGAGACACAAACAAATTGTGATTTAAGCATAAGGGCATTATTAGATGACAACACTATCTACTTTTAGATTATAATGCTAATTAGAAGGGTGCATTGATGCTGTACAGCACTGGCCCACTAAAGTCTCCAGAAAAAGGAAGAACTCAATGAATAGAACTGTAGAACTAAAACCACACACCAATATTTACATCTATTTAATACAGATTAACCCACTTCTACAGAGAGCCCACAAAACTATCATACCTCAGTCTACTAACCCAGAAATGTTGCTTTGTTTAGTTAAATCTATTTTTAAAATAAAATGCTTATTTGACTTGGTAAAGTATTTTGAATAACTAACCTAACCTTGAAAAACTAGCATATGCATTACTCCTAATTTCATTACTCTTTCCTCAAACTTTTCATATGTTTTTATCTTTCTACAATAGACCTACAAGCAAAAAAAACCTAAAACCCACAACAAAACCAAAACCCCCAAAACAGGGCAGACCAGCAGTGCCTCCTTGTCCCTTGCACACCTCTCTGTCCCAACTCCATGTGTCTGCATCCGAAGAATTGTAAAAGCCTTACAAGTTTTATTTTCTGCTGCCTGGATTTGCCTGCAGCCTGTCCCAGTGTTTACATTATTGGATTAGAAGCTATGAAAAAGCCCTGGTGACACATTTTTATTAAATGGCTGCTTGCTTCCCTGAGTGAAGGGTCTGGAGGAACCACATGCTTCAGCAAAATGCATTTGTTCAGAGCATATTCTTTTAAGACTTATACTTGTAACAAAAGAATTACAATATATTCTATCAGAAAACAGGAGCATCACCACTGTATATGTTTTTTAGGCAGACACAAACTCTTATTTTCTGATTTTATTTTTTAGAGCTCTGAATACAGTCACTAGACACTCTCTAAACTGGTTCACAGATTAGCATTTTTTAAAAATAAACGTTATGCTTATAACTTTACCTAAGGCAATAAGTCCCTAATAGTGCAAGGAGACATACAACTTTAGGCTCTCACCAGCTCAATTTTATAGATTTAAAAAAAACTTTTAAGTGATATTTAAATCACTGTCTGTTAAAGACTATATGGTTTCAGATAAAGATAGATTAACTATAAATATGCAGGAGGAGACTTGAAGATAAAATAGCAGTCTGTCTCAAAATGGGAAAATAATAATCTAAGCACAAAAATGCACACTGGACATGTCACTTCTCCAGATAAACTTCAAAGCAGGCTCATCCTAGATCCCCAACAAATGGTCTGACACACTCCCAGCACAGCACCACACAGACCTAAGAATCACAGGCAATAGTTCCTGCCCATTAAAACTGTTAACTATTAACCGTGGAATGCAAACCCTGAGATCTCGATGACTGCACTGACCGCAGGTGTGACAGGGCGTTTAAAACACTTCACAGCCTTCCACACTTCCTCTAAATCCTTCATGAATTACTTATCCCTTCTAACGTAACAGGCACATGTTCCAGAGTTCAAAACCAACATTCCACTGGGGATTTCTCAACACACTTTTATTTAAAGGAGAAGATAACACAAGGCTGCTGGGACACCGGGTGGCCAACTTACAGGACGGATTGTCAGGGCTTTTTCCCCAGATACACTCTGTAAATGGAGGCAGTGAGCAGTTCTCAGTGGGGATAACTTGCAAAACAGAATTGGTAGGTTAATTATTACCAAGTAGCCAATCCAAGGTCTGAAGACAAGCTACCTTTTGATGGCTAAGCACCCCTGAGAACTACTCTCTGTAGTTTTCACACATATGGGCACCACCAGACGCGCAGTTTGCTACAGGTAATCTCCACTGCAGAGGATTTTACACCAAACATACCAAACAGCCCAAGCTGGGGTTTAGAGGGAAAAGAACACAAGCAGGGGCACAGGGAACATCTCTCCCTTCCAGAGAGATGACCACAGGATGACCACCACCTCAATTCTGAGCACCACAACTGCAGTCTTTTTGCTCGCTGGTCACGTTGTTTCAGCTCCATCACCGTGTTTAATTATCAGATTTAGCCTGAGCAGAATGCTGAACTAAGGATGGTGGGAGCACTGAAATGGTTTTTTTCCACCTTAGCACCCCAGCAGTTACCACAGGCAGAGCAAAACCTCCAATACAAACACGAGCACTGAGCACTAAATTCACAGTGAAATGCTCACGGAGTACAGTGTGCCCCTTCTCCCTCACTAAGGGTGATGCCATCATGATGACTTTTATCTTTCTTTAATATACCTTTTATATGTTCTCAGTACCTTTAACATACATACCTGTAATTCTTTAGGCCTAATATCTTAACATAATCTTGGTATTCTGCTAAGCCAAAAGACCCAACTCCTAAAAGCCTCAAAGTCAGAAGGCAGAAAATGTTACACTATCTTGAGAAACCAACACCCCCTCTAAAACACATCCAGTAAACTTACACCTATCTGAGGAAAAAATACCTTAAAATAAAAAAAATCACACTATTTATTTAAACCTCTCATTGAAACATATTTGTTAAATATACTAATTTACAAAATCTGTAAAATTGTATACACCATCTAACGTATGTATGCATTTTGCTAGATTCCATTTTGACAAATTGTTACAACACAAAAATCCTTATTAAATACCAAAATATAAACCTCTCCATCCCTTACCCGTTTGTAACTCAGAATTCTAAGGCCAAGGAAAAGGCATCAAGGGTACTGAAGGACTTAATTTCCAGCTGTTTATCCCTCCCTGACATCATATACCCACACATAGGCCTGAAGCCTTAAAGACAAAAAGTTTAAGGGAACAGGTGCCCACAGATCAGCAACCAACCCGATGGAGAAGTTCAGCACAACTGAACAAACACTGCGTGAAAAATTTAAATAAAAACAAAAATTATTCTTGCTGAGCAGAACAACCCATTGTCCAAACCAAAAGCTGAGGTGGCTGCTGCCACAGCAAGTTTAGGAGCTGAATCACGGGGTGAACAAAAAGCTGCATAAGTTTTCAGACATATAAGGACAAGCTTACAGGACACACCACAACAAATTGTCTTGTTTGAAGAATGCCATCCCGTTTGTTAAACACGGACAGAACTCCAGCAGGACTGTGGACATTGCCACCCTCAGAGCTCCATCCCACATCACCTTCAGCTTACGAGGATTATTGTTCATTTATCCACCCATAAAACCCTACTCCTCTGAAATGAGAACAGCATTACTCACACCACCCAGAGAATCACAGAATCCCTGAATTACAGGGCTGGAAGGTTCCTCTGGAGTTCCCAGCCCTGCCCAGGGAACTGCCCTGGTCTATCCCACAGGCAGGTGTCCAGCTGGGGCTGGGATGTCCCCAGACAGGGACACTCCAGGCCCTCCCTGGGCAGCTGTCCCAGGGCTCTGCTGTCCCTCCATGGACACAAGTTCTCCCTCCTGCTGCCCTGCACCTCGCTGCCCTTTCTTTGATGGCCCCTGCTGCTGCTGCTGGCGCTGGCAGCACCGAGCAGAGCCCGGCCATGCTCTGGCAGCCCTGGAGATGTCTGGGTGCATTGATGGGATCCCTGGCAGCGTTCCCATCTCCAGCCTGCCCAGCCCAGCTCCCAGAGGTGCTGCACAGTCCAGATCCTCTCTGGGGCCTGCCCTGGGCCCCTCCAGTAGGTTCTTCTTTATTCTGCTGTGAAGCCCAGACGTGGACACAGCACACTGGAGGCAGAACAGACTGGTTATGACTCCCGGTACCAGCAGTACCAGCAGCCAGCCCCGCCGGGAGGAGCGGGCTGGGCAGACCCAACCCACCTGCATCTGCCAGCCGGGACAGAAAATGGCTCTGAAACGGGACCAGGCCCGGCAGAGCCCTCGGTGCTCGGCGGAAACCACTGCTCGCTCACCACCCCGCTCCTCTGCTTTGCATTATTAACCAGCGGAGGTTCGCATCACACCTCGCCGGCCACAGAGCACCGACAGCACGGGCTCTGGCAGCCGGCTGGGGCCTCGGCCGTGCTCCCCAGAAGGTGTCAGGGACCATTCTCTGCTCGTATTGAAACACAGACTCAAAATGATTTACACCCCCTAAGTGTACAGTGTTCGATTGTCCATTCTACTCTATATACCACACATGTATTCTATACAATCTATAAAATAATCTCGTCTATTTTACTTCATATACCGTATATATTCTCCATATACCCTACAAAGTATTCTTGGTACATATACTACACTCGATATACCGTATATAAGAACAGCAGTAAGCAATAATATCACTAACACCCACAAACCTCCGGGGGTAAATAACCCACCCAGGTAACCTCAGTCAGAGGTGAGACTCCCACAGCCGCGTCGCCCCGACCTCACCCGGCCGCTTCGGGGCCGTCTCCCCTCAGGGCCCGCCCCGGCCCCGCCGGCGGCTCCGGGCGGCGGCCTCGACCCTCCGCTGCGCGCAGCGCGCCTGCGCGGCCACACCCGCGCCTGACGCCACCGTCACCGCGCCCATCCCCACCCTGCGCGTGCGCTTCCCGCCGCGGCCGGCGTGGGGCGCAGCCTGGGGCAGAGGCGGGGCCATGCGGTTGACGGACAGCGCGAGAGGGCGTGGCATACTGAAATGGGCGTGGTTTTGCTTGTGATTGACAGCACATTAGGGCCGAGTCGCCGACGGGCCTGACCTGGGGCGGGGCCTGTGGGAGGGGCGGAGCCTCCTGTGCAGGCCACACCCCCCACTTTGTCCCATACCCAGCCGGCAGGGGGCGCCCCTGCCGTCCAGGTCTTGTGATGTCACACCCTCAGACCCCATGGTGACGTCACTGCCTCTCCATCAGCCCCGCTCAGACCCTGCTCCGTGCCTGTTCCAGTGACATCACATCCCCACAGTGACGTCACTGCCACCCCATCAGCCCCCTCATGCCCTGCTCCTTGCCTGTTCCGGTGACATCATACCCCTCCTAACTATGTCACTCCACTCCATCAGCCCTGCCCATGCAGACTCCTGTCTGTGCCCATCCTGGTGACATCACACCCCTTACAGTGACATCACTCTCACTCTATCCCTGGGCACTGGGCTCAGGGGAGGCCCAGGGCCTAGCACACCCTGCCCTGCTGGAGCTGGTGAGGCCGCCCCTCTCCCCCCAGGGCCCACACTCTGACATCAGCCCCACAGTGATGCCATCACACACAGCTCCAGGCGTTTCCACGACAATCTTCTTTTTCACAAAGCCACACTATGGCGAGAGCGCACGCAGCCCCTCAGCCATGCCCGAGGGCCAGGAGCGCGGCCTCGGCAGCGCGGCGGCCGCTCCTGTGAGGGGTGGGCAGGCCAGGCAGTGATGGCCGTCGCCTTGAGGGGTGGCCGGGGGACGCTGGGCTCCGAGCCTTCCGAGCCTCCCTGGGCTCCGACACCTTCCTGGGCTCTGACATTGTCCCGCCGTGTGCCCCCCCGCCTGCCCCAGGCCGGCCTCCGCCGCTCGGGCCAGCATGTAGCTGACCTTGCGCTGATGCGCCAGGGCCTCCTCCTTGTCGTTCACCTGTGGAGAGGAAGGAGAGCAGGCCACGGTCAGCTCGGGGTACTGTGAACCTGGCTAACACACGCATTCCGGGAGGTGAACCAGGTGATAGTAAAAGATTTTAAAATCAAAAATTCGGGGAATTAGAAAATTCGGGAAAAAGAAAATTTGGGGAGCTAGAAAGAAAGTTAGGCTTAGTAGGCCCTGGGAAAATGTTAAAGGTAGGCCCTGGGGAATGTTAGGTCTTGTGTTTGTTAGATCATGGGAAACTGCACCTGTGTAGTCAGTATGTGATAAATGATATAATTGTTAGGTGTGATTAGATACAATTTTTATTTAAAGAATCATGAGAAACTATGTTAGAGGTTTGAGAGGATCACAAGAAATCCATGCTTGGATGAAATCAATGTATACAATAGAGCTATGTAAGTTTAGTAATTAATATGCAAGTTATATAATGATAGAATATAAAACATGTTCAGTCTGAACCCATGTCGGAGTCAGATTTGAGTCTGTACCCCTGGCACCCAGAGCTCTTAATAAAAGCACCTGCATATAATCATTCCATGATTGTGTGTTCCTGACTGCTGACACAGGTACTGACCAGATCAATCAGCATCCTGAGGATCTCATGGGCACTGTCCAGCTCCTCCACCCTCCTGCAGTCCCCCTCTGACGAGAGCAGGCTGGACAGCTTCCTCCCCAGGTTAGTCTTGCTGCCCTCCAACTTGATGTGCTCTGTGGAAAAACACAGGTGTGTCAGCTGCAGAACTGCTGAGGTAGGGAAAAACCACTTTGGGAGAAAGCAGACGCTTGTAAACCTGGATCCCATAGAAAATAATTTACTAATTAAGAATAATTTAATTTCACAATCCCATAAAAAGGGCAATACAAGCTGCAGCTTCCCCCACTGCACAGGACATAGCAGGTTCCCACTGCTCCTGCTGTCCCACAAAGGCTGCACAGACCTTACATGTGGGCACATTGAGAATTCTTTTTGCTCTATGGAACATACACTTCTGATGCTCTAGTTAAACAATAATTGATGGTAGTTTGTTTTTAAGCCATAAGTAGCTTAAATAATAGAAAGATTCTCTGACACAGGCCACAAACTTACAGGTTTGTGATAATTCCAGAAATAGTACAACACATTACAATTAAGGAACAGATGTGCCAGGTAACGGAGTCTGAAAGCAATGCTGTCAGTGTAGGGGAGGCAGCTATTCAAGGTTATGTTGCTGTAGTGCTACACCCCAGGAGTGCCCAAGGGATCTGGGATACACACCACACTTCTAAACCTGGCACCTCCTGGCCAACAGTCAAAACAAATATATTGTGCCATTCCTAAATTCTATAGTGGTTCTGACCATGATGTAAGCACTTAAATACTTCTCTTTATTTTTTTTTCAATAATAAAAGATTATTAGAATTATTCCTACTTTACCGATTAGAATGCTTCCTCTTTTACACACGGCTTTGTAACTCTGTATTAGTGTAAGAACACTAATAAACACTAATATTGATACACACTCATTATAAAAGGCTAAAAATGTTTAAGGAAAAAAAATCTGTTTAGTACGCCAGTGAATTTTGGAGTGGCCTGGGTTAGAAGAGACCTTGAAGCTCATCTTGTTCCACACCTTCCACTAGACCAGGTTGCTCAATACCTCATTTGGAGCTAAAAAAACCTCCAACTACACTTTTTTTTTTTGCACTTCTCCCCCTTCCCCAACTCTTCCACGGAGCTAACTTGAGACAAAACCCCAACATGAGGGCAGTTGCTGGTAGCACACAAACCAGCCAGATGTCAGCTGCTCTCAGCGCAGTGCCCCAGCCCTGCCCAGCACTCATCCAACAGGGGCAGAGGAGCCCCTGGTCTGCATCCCCCCACCACACAGACAGACACACGGACACACAGCCCAGCTACCAGCGCCCCGCAGGCGTCTCCAGCTCGCAAATCTGCTCTCCTTCTTCACATTGATCACTTCTGCCAGCCTCAGGGCCTGCTCCTGCCTCTGCATCAGCTGCTGCTCAAACGCAATCCTGAAGGCATCTGCCATGATGTACGCTTCATCCTTACTCTTCTTCAGGTTTTCCATCTGGTGTTAGTTCAGGGAAAATTTAAAGCGTGTTAGATAATTTGGAAGAAAAAGTAGATTTAAAATTAAGACACAGACAGCTTGCAAGTAAATATAATCAAGGAAGCAGCAAGAACCAAAGGGTTTTCCTGACACGTAAAGAAACATTTTGAAACGTGTATTAAAGTCCTTACTCTTCATTGTCTGCAAATGTTATCACCTCCAGCCACCTACACAATCATCTCTGTGTATTTATTTATCTCTGCACATGTACAAGAGCTCGAGGAGAGAAATAATGTCCCATCACAGCCAGGCCAAGAGAAAAAGGAGAGGAGATTGGAACCCATATGAGGGATCTTAAGGGACAGGCCAGCACCTATTTTCAAAACCAGTTAGCCAACTGGAAGTTCTGCAGCAGGACCACAATGATGCCTACCACATTTGCAGAATCAAATACAAAATAGAAGAAAAATTCTAAATCCACACAATTTCACTAATAGGAAAAAAATTAGGAGCCTGGAATTCACATAATTAAGTGTGAGGTAAACAGGTATTTTCCAGCAAGATCAGCTTGCTGCCCTAGCCGAGTGGGTAGGCTGTCGGAGCTGATGCCAACAAAGGAGGGGTGAAATGCACTGCCAGGAAGGAAGGGAAAGGTTCAGTGCCAGTCCACATGCACAGTGTGTACATTCATGGAGGGCACCCAATTAGGGTGTGTTCTGTTTTTTCAGATTAAAAAATATGAGGAGAAAGAAAAAGACTGCAAAAATTTTTTTTTTTAAATTAGTAAAACTGAGTAGATAAAATTTTTTCTACCAGCAGAAGTTATGGCATTACAAGCACCGTAAACAAACTTTACAGTGTTTTGAGATCCATTGTGGTTGTGAGAGTTTGTGTAAGCAGTGTCTGGGTGTTTCTGCCTTTGTTTGGACTGGTGCAGGAGCACCCCCTCCTCATGCCCACCCTGCCAGGCCTCCTCACCTCTTGCTTGAGATGAAGGAGCTGCTTCCGAGTGAGAGCTGCCACTCTGGCACAGGGGCAGGGCTGCCCCTCGGCAGGACTGCAGGTGCAGGCTCCCAGCACTGCCAGCTGGAAACCCAAAGCAAGCCAGAGGTCAGCATCTGCCCACAGAGCTGGGAAAAATGCCAATCACTTGTTCTCAAAATTCTGCAAGTTTAATAGTAATAAAATAGTTAGAAAAATAGCAATATAATTAGAGTAATAATAATTTGGACAATTTGGATTAGGACAATATGAGATAATAGGAACAAGGAGTTAGGGGCAGCCCAGATACCTCTTTCTGGGCAAAATAAGCCCAAAAAAGAACCCAGGCTAACAGAGGATTAACCCTTAAAAGCAACAGCCCGCTGCATATTCATACACCTCATCCATGATGCACAAATTCCATTTAAACACAGGATTCTGCCTGGGCAGTGTCAGCTTCTTCCTCTGAATCCTGATTAAGAATGGCTGAGCAAGGCAGAAGAAGTTCATTTCTTCTGATAATGGAGCAATAAATTTTCTTTCTCTGATAGATTCAGGTGTCCTGTGGCTGCTATCTCAGTGAGAGTCCTTTCTTTAAAAAAGTATCCTACATAGCAAAGGTTCTATTTTAACATTTTGTTATAACCTACAACTATATTTAACACACTACTTAAGAAAATTAATACATTAATTTTAATTAATACATTAATTAATTAATACATTAATCAATAGCATCACTTTCTAACACAAGACAGATAATATTCATTGTAATATTTGCAAAAAGGCAATCATAAAACACGCGTTTTTCACAGAGGGACCAGCAGAAACCCCCTGGAACCGGGAGCAGCTGCGGGAAGTGGAGGGGAATGACTCACAGTGAGAGCTGTGTTTTCAGGCAAAACCTGACAGATGGGTGTGCCACACCCTGCAGCCCTCACTGGGCTCGGTACAGCACCAGCAAGCACGGTCCAAGTGCTAGGCAGAACAAAAATAAGCATCACAGCTTGTGAAAAATAGCCTGATGCCTTCTCCTGACTAATCTTTCTTTGCAAGGTGGACCAAGAAGAAGAAAACTGATTAACAGGCATGCAAGGCATGTGCTAATTAGCTAAAAATGAGTTCAAATAAAAGGATGTTTAATGAGCAATGATTTATCTCTATGTATTTTCTACACAATGTGAAAAATGAATGTTTTATGATAGGCTTTTCACAAATATTAAAATAAATATTATCTGTGTTATGTTAGAAAGTTATACTGTCTTAATTTTCTTAAGTACCGTGTTCAATATAGTTTTAGGTTATAACATAAGGTTAAAATAGAAACTATGCTATGTAAGAAACTTTTTTTAAATAAAGGACTCACAGCAAGATGGCAGCCACAGGACACCTGAATCTTTGAGAGAAAGAGAATTTATTGCTCCATTATCAGAAGAAACGAACTTCTGCCTTGCTCAGCCATTCTTAATCAGGATTCAGAGGAAGAAGCTGACACTGCCCAGGCAGAATCCTGTGTTTGAATGGAATTTATGCATCATGGATGAGGTGTATGAATATGCAACAGGCTGTTGCTTTTAAGGGTTAATCCTCTGTTAACGTGGGTCCTCTTTTGGGCTGATTTTGCCCAGAAAGAGGTACCCAGACCATCCATAACTCTTTGTTTCTATTGTCTTGTATTGTCCTAATCCAAATTGTCCAAATTATTATTACTCTAATTATAGTGCTATTTTTATAACCATTTTATTACTATTAAACTTTTAAAATGTTTAAAACAAGTGATTGGCGTTTTTCACACAAAAACATTTCTCTGAAGCAGCCATTTGGAAAAACACCCAGGCAATACTTACTTCAAGACCTGTAAAATCAGTGATGTCACTTTTGTTCAACATGTTCTCCTGAAAAACTTTCTGTTGTTTCACATCTAGCATTGCAAGGAATTCCAAGCACTGCTGGTTCAGGACTACAAAATAAAACAAAGAAAGAGATTACAAATATCTCCTGCTCCGACTTCTTAATTTCTGAGTTCAACTACACGTGAATGAAGCAGCTTTACAGCTCAAGCATCAGTTTGGGAACAAGAGGAGTGTGTAGAAGGAGAAACTCATCTCCCAGTTGTTTCTCCTTGTGTGTTCTCCCAGAAGTAATGGCCCACTTAGAGAGAGAGCATTTCCTGTATTGCTCTGCCTCAGGACTGAGTGCTCATCTCCTTGTATACTCAAAAGTCAGGCAGCCTCCCATTTAGAACAGCACAACATTGGGCAAGTGACGATTTAACTCAGCGATTTCAAAGCTTTTTGGAAGGCAAAAGTAAAGGAAAGGGACTTGAGTCTTGTGATTCAGTGGCTGCCCTGGCTGCTTTCCAGTTTAATTTCCAGGCTTCTGCATATCACCAAGATCAGCTGCCAGGAACAAGACACTGATCCCCACAGGAATCTTCCATCACAGCTAAAATCTGATTTATTCCTGAAAAACGGTGTACTCAGAGGAATAGCTGCTGCTGGCTTACTTGCATTTTCAGCCTTAAGTGTTTTAACTTCTTCTGTCCTCAGTTTCAATGCTTCCTTAAGAGCTGCATTTTCACAGTATATCCTGTAGAAGTCAGAAAATGGCTTTATTATATTCTTAAAAAACGTTTTTAAGTGGGCGCTCAGTAATTTTAACAAGTAACCACTTAAAACATGGTACCTAATATTTCTGCAAATTAAAATTAGGATTACTTGAAAGACGGAATAAAAAAAATCAAAAGTGAAAGGAACTGAGTACTAGATATAAATTTTTAAAAACCCCAACCCTTCACGTGTAAGTAGGCAGTGCCCATAGCTTTAACAAGAGATAAGTATAAATGCCACATTTCCATTAGAAATGCAAAGAAATTGGTAATTATGAACCTCTAAAACACTTGCTAGAAATTTCCTATTTCCTTGAAGGAACAAAAGTGACATTTGAGGAGCGACAGCTCTGGTCTGTAAACTTCCTGTAGTCTGAATCCTGTTTTCAGGAACAGCTGTGCCTTCAGGTGTTGCAATGTGAGAGCACACAAAACACACTGATAATGCATTTTTCCTTGAAGCATTTCCCTCTTGAGCAGAACACTGGCAATCCAGCGTCCTAAACGTCAAAGCAATACAATTTATTTGGTGCGCCTCAGCTCTCAGTAAACGCAGCCTAGTCTGAATTGTTTCACTTGGAAAAAAACAATGGAAAATGCTCGTTCTTCTTGTCCTGCTGCCTCAGATGTCAGAAAACTATCAGAAAAATATGAGATACTGTGCAAAGCAGACTGAGCCCCTGGCTGTCAGCTTCCTGAGGCTGTGTCTGTGTCTTCCACCACCCAACACCAGTTTTGTAGCTCCAAACTGCACAGCCACATCTCCAACCTACTCAGTCAGGAAAGCCAGAGAGCCTTTCAAGAGGCATCCCTTGACAAATGTGTCTCTGGAATAGTGTGTAAACTTGTGGCTTATTCTTTGATTCAAAGCTGAAACATATTGAAATAAAAACACATTCTGAATTGTAAAAATGACAGCAACAATAATAACAAATAATGACAATAACAACTCTGATGGGCAGACTTCAGAGATACAATTCCTACATGTAAATGAGTGAGCCTGCTGGTCCCATTTCTCAAGGTCTGTTATGTATAATTAGTTTAGTGCCTCTGGCACATTCCTCTTGCCCAGCCACACCTGCTGTCCACCCAGAGTGACTCCTGTTTAACAAAGAACCTCTTGATCAGCCTCTCTCTCTCAGGCACTGCATTTCACCTGTACTCATGCCCAGACCTACTGTGCCAGACAATAAAGAAATGATTAACCAGGAAATTATATTTCCACACGCATGAACATACCATTACTTTCTCTGCCTCATCTATGGTTAAGGTAAATAAGGATAATCAATCCCCAGCTGGCTAACATCATATGATTTAAAAAAACTTAGCCTAGCAAAGCCAGCCTACAGACACCTAAAAATAAAAGAAATCAGGACAATACATCTAGAAATTTTAGCTGAAAAATACAAATGCGACTGGCGTGAAAAAATCAAAGTCTTCCAGAACTTGGAAGGGAATTGGGAAAATACAAAATCCCCAAAGAACCTGAGGAAGCAAGTTTGGAACACAGAACAGATGACATAGAGCACACAGTGAAATTTTTAAAATCAAACAAAAACCCCAGTGATACACAGTGTAAGTCAAATACCTGTCATATTTTTCCGTCCAGGTGTCTTCTATGTTTTTAAATCTGTCTTGATCAAATTCAATTTCCCACTGCAAAATATTTATTTCCTGTGGAAACAAAACAAACTTGGATCAGCTCATCACAGGGCTCCCCCCAGAAGGATGCCAGGGGTGCTGGGCTTGGCAGACACCTCAGAGACAATCTGAGATCAAATAACAAATAACAAATTTGGTACCAGACACCAAAGTTTCTGCACCACTGGCCTAGGGACTCCAGTCTCTGTTCAGAACTGCTCCTTCCAGAGGCCTCCAGCAGAGACAAACCCACTCGGTCCCACCTCCCTGTCCCCCTCCCATGATGTGGAACAGAGCAGCAGTAGGAGCAACAAAGCAAAGAACTCAGTTTAACAAGGGAGCTCTACACCACCTCCCTCCTAAAACTGGCCAGCCATTCTGCAGGGTCCCTGGGAGGCCTCAGCTGAATCCCTGAGGAGCTGTGCAGCTCACTCTGGGCAACTGAAACCCTCAACCAACACCAGCTCAAAGCACAGGAGGAGCTCTGGTGATTTTACAATATCATTATTATTATTATTATAGCATGAAAAGGCCTAGATCCAAAGAGATAAATGAATATTCCCCTTTCTACTGAAAAGGTACAGGAATTCCTTTTATAAAATCCGTGGAATTAATGTCAGTTAATAGACAGCACATTAAATAGATAGTCTGATAACCCCTTTTTAATAGCCATGGGCTTCTCTGTGTGAAGGAAAAACCCACACTTACCTTCTCTAGAGTCCTCTTTTCTTCCTCAGTTTTCTGAAGCATTGCTTTAGTATGGCACGTGGCTTTATCAAATACTGCCTGCAAAATCAACAAACAACCAAAGCAAAACCCCAAAATGCAACTCTGTCAAACACTGTGATTAAACTGAGTTAATTTTCAGTTTCACACTCATAGTCAAACAGTAGAGTTACAAACACCAGCAGCCTCTTCGTGATCCCCAGAGGGTTCTGATCTCAAGTCTAACTGGCACAACAAACTTTTTGGGTTTCAATCCCAGAACCTCTGCTGCATCATTCACCTTGAGACCGTGTCTTCTTCAGGGCTTGTGCAGGAAATCACACCTTGAACAACTGGGTTGTTCTCCTAAGCTCTGATTCAGGCCTAACTGGCTACAAATATGTGACGGCAGAAACAACTCGACCAGAAATGGGTTATGTAAGTAGGCTAAATTCCAGGAACTGATTTCAGCAGATTTTGTTATGGAAGAGAATAAAAATACTACAAATGGTGAACAAAAGAATGACCTGACATTTAAGGCACACTGTCCTCTAGGGCAGCAGATGGAGCAGCCAACTCGAAATACTCATGCTTTGCAGCAGGATTCCAAGCACTGCCTAAATCTTCAATATAAGGGACTGCAAAAAGGTCTTAATTTTATCTTTAGTAGATAAATCCTCAAGGATTGTCAAAGCTAAAATTGTAAGAATTGCTACAACACTAAAGTCTTCCTAAATAACACACTAGTTGCAGTAAATTGTAGAGGCAAGTCTGCAGACACCTGCAGACTCAATGATGTAAACTGCAGCCCTGGGAAGGCCTTAAGGTTTTTGAGGTTTTGATGAGGAGTAGCAGAAGATTTCCTCTGTTTTCCTTGTTACCACCAAGAGATTTCTGAACAGCTCCTACCATGCTCTGCAGGATTCTTAGGGCTTCATCTTTTCCTTCAAGCTGTCTTTGAGATGCTTCAAGCTCAACTTTCAGCATTTCCAGTTCCTGAGGTAAAGCAAAGTAGACACACTGAGTAAAAGCCAAGGTAATCCTGATAAGATTCGGCTGTAAAACCAATGTAAATTCGCCCTCCTCAAAAAACAAACCTGTGTTTTACCTGCATGATGTCTTTCCATGGGCTCACCTGAGGTCAGAGAACACAGTTCTTGCGGGATGTGTGTTTTTACAGCTGAAGTCAGCCGTCTGTGATGCCAACACCTCAACACATTTAACCACAGTAAAATCCAAATGTACTGTTAACTACTTTTCAACAAACATGCAGACTAAAAATCCAAAGATTGTTTACACTACACATTTTCAAGCCCCAAAGCTTAATTAAACATAAACATCTACTAGTAAAGTACAGCAGTACCTTCACTATTCTCTCCATCTTTAAAAATATTTCGTAAACAAACCCCCCAGAATATAAAGTACACGTCACACTACGATTTCCTGACATAAAATTTAATGAAGCTTCCAACTCCTGCTGTAATTCCAAGAACCTGGGTGCACCCAAGTCTCTCAGCATGCCCAGATTCTCTTGCTACAGGGAAGGGAAATACAGATTTGGAGAGCAGCACCCTGGGCACTGTTACCAACCTCCAGAGCTTCCCGAAGTTGTTGCTTCAGTTCCTCATTTGACACTTCAGTATTAGATTCTGTAGGATCAATAGAAGATAATACATGATAAGATATTGTCACATTTACATTAAAAAAAAAAAAGCGAGGATTTTACCCTGAAAACAGGTAACAAAAAAGGTGAATTTTCATCTTTGTGTTGTGCGTGTTTTTTCTTGTGGAGCTAAGAAACGGATTTAAGAAACACATCAATACAAGCTTCAAACATGTTGCCTCACAGCTGAAGAAGTGAAATGGGGGAAAAATGTCTGTTGTAGAGAGATATAAAGTAAAGGCAAACATTTTATAACTTTCTTTAAAATAAAGCCAACAAAATTGTCATCATGATTAAAAAAACCTTAATTGTTTAGATTATTTTCTGATTATAACTTTTCAACGTGCAGCTAGCACTATTTAGAACTAGGGGCAATTTTCAGGAGACAGAGATAGCTCAGCTTACTGTGGAAAGGATAACATGGAATTGTTTAAAGGAGAGAAATAAGTAAGTTACACAGAAATACCTCAGTCAAAATATTAAAGATTGAGAGGAAAGCATCCAGACTGTAATGAACAGCACTGCCTACATTTAATTGTTTTTACAGCAGTATTGCCTTACAGAAAGGAAGATGAATGCCAATGCAGGTTCTAAAAGCCACTTCCTAACCCCTAACATAAGCCAAGTCACTAATTTCAACTAAAGAGCAAATAAGAGTTTGAATATTTAGCTACAAGCTTTAGGAACTGTCTTTAGGAAGATTTTAACTGACTCAAAGCAGGAATCTAAGCAGTGCCACCCAATTTCACAGACACAGCCAAACCCATGCTGGTACACCCACCACAGGATGCTCTCTGATAAATGTCACCCTCAATTGCAAAATTAAACACCGTAAAACTGGACATTTTACACTAAGAATGGTCACTGTCTTCACCACTGAGAAGCAATTCTGCTGCTCATGTTCTGGGAGGAAGCTGGAGGATCCCAGCCCTTCAGGGATTTTGGCAAGTGGATCAAATCAAACTTGATGACACTTCGTGAGGCAGCTGAACCGCTCACTTCCACTAACAAAAACTTTTCGTATGGTGAATAATTAACTTCCAAATTACTCTTACCACAGCTATTCTGCCGTGCGGAACTAGAGGCAGGTTTTTTGAGTGATCCATCGTAAAAGCTGTTTCGTTTTGGAGCAGGAAGAGGTGCAGCATCACTTTCTTCTGCTACCTTTGCTGACAAGGGGGAATTACAAGTCTTTCCAGATCCCTTCCTAGATCTAACTGAATAGGAATTTTGTAAGTTTTCCCCTTCATAAACACCTCCCGGTCTTCTCCCCAGACCGTTTCCCAGGTCTCCACACGTCATGTCATCCTCTTCTGCTTCCTCCATCTTCTCCTCCTGGCTTTTTTTCGGGTTTTCCGTTGGTTTGGGGATTTTTTCCTGACCGAGGGCCCGTCACCTACCGGTGAACAGCGCCTCCCGCAAGGCCAGATTTCATCTGGAAAAACAGGAAAGCTCCGCGTTTACAGCAGCAGGGCGAGCGCCGGGAGGGAAACGCGAGGCTGCGGGAGCCGCGGCTGCTGAAACCCCCGCTGCCGCCCGCGGGGAGACCCCGGCCCGGGGGGACACCTGGAGGGGACACACCTGGGGGACACACCTGGGGGACACACCTGGGGGACCCCCCAGCCCCGCCCGGGACCCCGACCCACCTGCGCGCCCGCCGGCGGCTCCCGCAGCGGTCCCGCCCCGGGGCGGCTCCGGGAGCGGCTCGGAAGGAGGGGTTTGCTCATTTCTGGTTTTTATCATTCGGTTTGCTCTTTTATCATGGTTTTTATCCCCGTCCCCTGCACGGCGCGGACCCGCGTGGGAACGCGAGCTGCGGTGACCAGGAGCGGGCACCCCAATGTGCTCACGTTGTCCGGGGCTGTCTGGACACCCCACACAACGCTCCCCACCCGTTTCCTACTCTCGGCAACCTCCGCCCCGGCTGCCACAATGCCTGGCCCAATTCTCCCAGGAAACACACTGTTTTTCACCGTTTTGGTTTATAGTATCATCACTTTTCGGTTGCAGTATCACTCCACAAGTGTCACGGAAAAAAAAACCCAAAAAACCCAATAGCGAATTTGGAATAAAAAATAAAGCTGTAAATAAGTAACAACAACACTCTTCACAACAGAACTTTTCAAGAAAGTTGTTTTACTACCGAAACCCGTGTACATAAAGGGTTTATAAGCGAGTACTTCCTACAGAACCTTTCACAAGGCTTTTGTTCCAAGCAGCTTTTCTGCGAGGACAGGTTTCCTGTTCCTTGTGCAGCCCTGCCCCCCTGGGGCCCAGGCTTTAACAGCACTCAGAACAGATCCTGCTGCAACTGTGACCATGCTCGGGATCCCTGCGGGTCTGTCCCGACACGGCATGCAGCTCCTGGGTCATCCTCCCATCACTGGGACAGGGGATGGGCAAGACAGAGAAAAAAGGAAAAATGAAGTTTATTGTTTAACACTCCAGACCAGTGCTCACATAGCTGATGTCTCCTTACACAGGAAGGAATCTCCAAAGCTCCTTGCAATCATTTTAAAATAACTCTAACATCCCTTCTTTTCCCTCCAACACCTCACCCTGCACCAAACCCTCTCAGTCCGCATTGTCCTCACACGCCCACAGTGGAGCACAGCAGGTTTTAGTCCCACAACTCAGCATCAAACCACCTCCTTTCCAGGACACTGTTCCACCCTCTGAAGTCAAAACTGCCTCAACTGCCACCTGTTATCAGGATTTTACAGTTTTCTCGCAGGGAATTCATGGTTTGGTTTTAATTGCAAGGTCTAAAGAATTCTGTTACTGAACACATCTCCTGCTACTCAGGACAACCACCTCATTTTCATCCTTTCAGTCACTTCTCCCGTTGTATCAGTTTTATCAGTATCGGTTCTCCCTGCTGCCTCTCAGGGTGCTGTTACACATCCTCACAACCCGGCTACTCTGAATCTTCTCCTACTCCCCAGCCAGTTACAACAAAACTCATGTTCATTTACAATACAAGAATTACGAATATAATTTATTAAACCCTCCCCGCCAAGAAGTGATCCAGCAGTTACTGTTTCACCAAAACTCAGTTGTTGTCCTTCATCCATTGCTCAATCCATTGCATAATTTGATCCAAATTTCTCTCTAGGTCCTCTGGAGTGTTGCTGGGTAACTGGTGCACAATTTCCTTTTTATAGGACAACACAGCTTCCTCATACAGAGTCTGAAAAATTTCGCACTGAATGTTGTCCTGCAGCTTCTTGCCCGTGTAGCCCCTGGAGAAAGAGCAGCAAGAGGCAGTGAGAGGCACAGAGGGAGGCTGAGGAGGGGTTTTGGGGTCAGTGCAGTGGCACAGGTGACACACCTGCTGTGCAGCCTGTCATACAGACAGGAGTTGTCTGTGCGCAGCACGAACACGATGTGGAACCAGCGCTCGGGGAAGAAGTCACACCCGTGGTAATCCACAATCACCCCTCCCTCGCTCATCCTGGCCTCCAGCTCGTCCACCACCTGCACACAGAGAGGGGGAGAGGTCAACCTCACCTGCACTGCACAGCCAGAGGGAGATCAGCCTCACCTGGAAATCCACAGCCCCAGAGAGAGAGATGGCTCACCTGCACTGCACAGAGAGAGGGAGGGAAAGGGCTTGTGGGAATGTACAAAATTAGAGGGTTTTGGGAAAGCTGCAAAAGTGTCCTGGGTTGACTATATGATGCTTTTATCCCCAAATCGTCTCATTGGTTTATGCTGAATAATAATAAGTTTTGCACCTTTAAGACTTGTTGCAGAGAGTGAAAGGGGGAAGAGAAGACTCGCACAGTTTTTTTTCCCCTCAGACATTGCACGTACTCCCCCGCATTCCTGCTCCAGGACTGTGTTGTCTGCGGACGGACAGACGGCAGGACAGAGAGCTCTCCTTTTGCTTTTGGTTAGTTTTAGCTGGCTGAGGCAAAGAAGAGTCCCTGGACTGTGGTTTTTCTTTTCCTTTTCTTTGGACCTCTTGGAACCTGCTCTGGACTGAACACCCAGGGGAGCACCGGCAGCTCACACCTGTGGCCACCGGGCCGGGCCTGGCCTGTGAGAATTCCAGCACCAGAGGGACTGATAAGAGACTGAGTGAGCTGGGCTGCAACCCGGGGGGTTTTCTCAGTTGGTCATCTCTTTTAGAGCGGCAAGTGGTTTTATTGTTTAATATTGTTAGGTTCTATTGTTTAATAAACAGCTTTTTTCCACTTTTCTCCAAGGAGGTATTTTCCCCCGGACTGGCTGGGGGGGAGGGGCCGATTGAATTTATCTTCCTACTAGAGCCCCTCTGGGGACTCTCTCTCCCAAAATTTTGCTCTAAACCAAGACAAAAAGGCAGGCCTGAGAGACAGCAGAACTGGGATTGGAGCTAAGCAGCAGCCATGAGATTGGTCAGCAGAAAAATTATTTAAACTGTAGAAAAGCAAGGGCAAATAGAGCAATGGTCTGTGTATTAACACTTGTCTAGAATAACTCCCTAAGCTACAGAAAAGTTTATCTAGCAAGATATTAGGAAGGTTGAAGCTTAATAATGGAGCTCTGTGTGTTGTGTTTGAAGGCTCACAAGCAGGTATTGCATTTGAAATAAGCAAGCATTGTTTAACCACAGGTACCTGTGCTTACAGTGGTTGGACAGAACTACTGTCAATATAGAACAGATACTGTACAGATATAAATACTGTCAGTGTGCTTTTGCCTTGTGTGATTGGGCAAAAAACTCATCAAGTGAGTTGTGCCATTGAGTTCTGTGTCTGCTGCCTGGGATGTGAGCTGCTGGCAGCTTCCCATTGTCATCACCATGGAATGAGAGTGATGCTGGAAAATCAAACAGCTCAAGGCACCTTCCCTGCAGTCCTGTCCTGTTTGGGATTTGTGCACAGACCCTGGCTGGCGAGAGGGGCTCACCTGCACTGCACAGAGATAGCAGAGGGGTGGCCTTGGGGCTGCACTCACCCTGTCCTCATCCAGGATGGGGCAGTCGTACTCCTCATCAAAGCCTTCATAGAGCTCCCCTGCAGCACAGAGAAGTCACAGGTGTTTGCTGGGCACCACAGCAGCTGCCACAATTAATTTACCACAATAATTCACATTTCTGTTCTTGTCTCGGGAGATTGCAGGCAAAAAGCAGAGTTCAGGGTAGGGCACACTTTGTTTAGAAATCCATACAAGGAGGGGTCTGTCATTTATTACTTAGCACCACGTGTGCTGCTACAGACGCACCTGATGAAGTAATTTAATTTGAATAGAACCACAGGTTGGTCTGGGCTGGAAGGGACCTCAGAGCCCACCCAGTGTCACCCCAGCCATGGCAGGGACACCTTCCACTGTGCCAGTGTCCAGCCTGGCCTTGGGCACTGCCAGGGATGCAGGGGCAGGCCCAGCTGCTCTGGGC